>NC_060186.1:19624577-19662077 GCF_021184085.1 Oncorhynchus gorbuscha | reverse complement strand
AAGCTATACTGTTATGTAGTGAAAGGGCTCTACTTATGAGGTAGTTTCAGAGACTTTGGGCCCCCTATGAGTTCTGCTCCCATGTCATAGCGCCAGCCGTTACCATGGGGATGTTTACAAACACATCCCCTCGCCAGCCTTTTCTTGTCACAGAATGGAGTTGCTTTAGTACATGGAATGGAGAAGCTTTTTAGAGACTGGAGTGCTATTGATTGAGAATCGAACCCACATTAGTCTGTCCAGAAGCTAATGCACTTTCGACCCGAACTAAAAGAGACAGAAAACAAGAAGAAAAATTTAAAAACGACCAGCTTCTATTTTACAGTGATAAATAGAAAGATAATTAAAATAAAACATATTCTTTAGGAGCTCATTTAGAACAAATGATAAGAGCATGGTTTGTGTGGAGAGAGAGAGAGAGAGAGAGAGAGAGAGAGAGAGAGAGAGAGAGAGAGAGAGAGAGAGAGAGAGAGAGAGAGAGAGAGAGAGAGAGAGAGAGACAGAGAGACAGAGAGACAGAGAGACAGAACACAGTACTACCTGTCCACTGCATGTGTGTGCAATTATGGTCTACGAACAGCACAATTTGGGTAATTTGGTAGCCCAGCGCTGGTTGAATAGTGGCCAGAACACTTGTTGGGTTATTTTGACCCAGCCAGTTGGGTTGCATGAATGACCCAACATGTTGGGTTGTTGGGATTACACAAACATGGGTTAATATAACCATCAGTTGGATATTGTTTACTCTCATGCTGGGTTGACCTAGCATCTGGGACTTTTTTAACATAACCCAGGTCATTTTCAGCAGGTGTCATTTCTGTTCAGCAGGTGTCAATTTGCAGTTTATGCACTGCAAATTCTAATTTCAATAAATATATACATAGTATATTTTTTTACACACGTTGTTTTATAATATTAAGATGATTTATTGCTTATTATCATAAGGTATATAATCATATTCCTGAAAAGGTATACCAGCTTATTGAATCCCAACAATGGGATTTAAACAGGCTTTTAGGGAACTTATAGACTTCTGTATGCATCATTGAAGTTACAAAAGTGTCCATGTTGGACCTTAAAATGTCATAACTATTCAACAGAACAGATGAACAGGAATGACATTTACTCTCATGGGTGGCTAAACAGAACTACAGTATCTGACAGCCACGCCCCTACTAAACTACACCTCCAGTCTTCTGATCTGACCCGCAGGGTCATAGCTCAATAACCAAGTACCAAAAACCAAGCATCAATATCCCAACAATCCAACTAAGTGACCCAACGCCTACAAATAAACAACCCAGCATGTTTTTGGTGTGTGTGTGTGTGTGTGTGTGTGTGTGTGTGTGTGTGTGTGTGTGTGTGTGTGTGTGTGTGTGTGTGTGTGTGTGTGTGTGTGTGTGTGTGTGTGTGTGTGTGTGTGTGTGTGTGTGTGTGTGTGAGAGAGAAAGAGAAAGAGAGAGAGAACACACACACACACACACACACACACACACACACACACACACACACACACACACACACACACACACACACACACACACACACACACACACACACACACACACACACACACACACACACACACACACACACACACACACACACACACACACACACACACACACACTTTTATTTTATTTAACCTTTATTTAACTAGGCAAGTCAGTTAAGAACAAATTCTTATTTCCAATGACGGCCTACGAAAAGGCAAAAGGCCTCCTGCGGGGACGGGGACTGAGCTTAAAAATAAAAATATAGGATAAAACATACATCACGACAGGAGAGACAAACACAACACTACATAAAGAGAGACCTAAGACAATAACATAACAAGGCAGCAACACATGACAACAATGGGCAAGAAGGTAGAGGCAACAATACATCACGCAAAGCAGCCACAACTTTCAGTAAGAGTGTTCATGACTGAGTCTTTGAATGAAGAGATGGAGATAAAATGTGTCCAGTTTGAGTGTTTGTTGCAACTCGTTCCAGCCGCTAGCTGCAGTGAACTGAAAAGAGGAGCGAACCAGGGATATGTGCGCTTTGGGGACCTTTAACAGAATGTGACTGGCAGAACGGGTGTTGTATGTGGAGGATGAGGTCTGCAGTAGGTATATCAGATAGGGGGGAGTGAGGCCTAAGAGGGTTTTAGAAATAAACATCAACCAGTGGGTCTTGCGATGGGTATACAGAGATTACCAGTTTACAGAGGAGTATAGAGTGCAGTGATGTGTCCTATAAGGAACATTGGTGGCAAATCTGATGGCCAAATGGTAAAGAATATCTAGCCGCTCGAGAGCACCCTCCTTACCTGCCGATCTATAAATGATGTCTCCGTAATCTAGCATGGGTAGGATGGTCATCTGAATCAGGGTTAGTTTGGCAGCTGTGGTGAAAGAGGAGTGATTACAATCGAGGAAACCAAGTCAAGATTTAACTTTAGCCTGCAGCTTTGATATGTGCTGAGAGAAGGACATCTAGCCATACTCCCAAGTACTTGTATGAGGTGACTACCTCAAACTCTAAACCCTCAGTGGTAGAAATCACACCTGTGGGGAGAGAGGCATTCTTCTTACCAAACCACAAGACCTTTATTTTGGAGGTGTTCAGAACAAGGTAAAGGGTAGAGAGCTTGTTGGACACTAAGAAAGCTTTGTTGTAGAGCATTTAACACACACACCTATTGTACCTGGGAGGGGCCACACACACACACCTATTGTACCTGTCCACTGTGTGTGTGTGAGAGAGAGAGAGCACACACACACTCACCCCCACCATCACCAATCCTACCTGTTGCTTGTGTGTGTGTGTGAAAGAGACAGGGCCTTTAAAGCAGGGGGGAGATGTTAAATGAAACATGTTGTGAACTCTCAGTCAGGTAATTCATTACATCTACATGTTAATCAGTAATTAACACAGTCCAGGGGGACTCCTATACTGACACTAATTAAACACCCTCTCCTCTCCTCATCCCCTCCCTGTTCTCTCTTTCTTTTCCTCTCTCCCCCCTCTTTCCTCTCTCCACTCCTATGTGTTCCCCTCTCCCCCCTCTTTCCTCTCTCCACTCCTGTGTTCCCCTCTCCCCCCTCTTTCCTCTCTCCACTCCTATGTGTTACCCTATCCCCCTTTTTCCTCTCTCCACTCCTATGTGTTCCCCTCTCCCCCTCTTTCCTCTCTCCACTCCTATGTGTTCCCCTCTCCCCCTCTTTCCTCTCTCCACTCCTATATGTTACCCTATCCCCTCTCTTTCCTCTCTCCACTCCTATGTGTTCCCCTCTCCCCTCTCTTTCCTCTCTCCACTCCTATGTGTTCCCCTCTCCCCCTCTTTCCTCTCTCTCCACTCCTATGTGTTCCCCTCTCCCCCTCTTTCCTCTCTCCACTCCTGTGTTCCCCTCTACCCCCTCTTTCCTCTCTCCACTCCTATGTGTTCCCCTCTACCCCCTCTTTCCTCTCTCCCCCCACTCCTATGTGTTCCCCCTCTACCCCCCCACTATTATGTGTTCCCCTCTACCCCCTCTTTCCTCTCTCCACTCCTATGTGTTCCCCTCTACCCCTTCTTTCCTCTCTCCACTCCTATGTGTTCCCCTCTTCCCCCTCTTCTTCCTCTCCACTCCTATGTATCCCCCCCTCTATCCTCTCTCCACTCTTATGTGTTCCCCTCTCCCCCTCTTTCCTCTCTCCACTCCTATGTGTTCCCCCTCCCCTCTCCACTCTTATGTGTTCCCCTCTCCCCCTCTTTCCTCTCCACTCCTATGTGTTCCCTCTCCCCCTCCTATGTGTTCCCCTTCCTCTTTCTCCACTCCTATGTGTTCCCCTCTCCCCCTCTTTCCTCTCTCCACTCCTATGTGTTCCCTCTCCCTCCTCCACTCCTATGTTTCCTCTCTCCACCCTATGTGTTCCCCTCTCCCCCTCTTTCCTCTCTCCACTCCTATGTGTTCCCCTCTCCCCCCCCTCTTTCCCCCTCTTTCTCTCTCCTATGTGTTCCCCTCTCCCCCCTCTTTCCTCTCTCCACCTATGTGTTCCCCTCTCCCCTCTCTTTCCTCTCTCCACTTCTATATGTTCCCCTCTCCCCTCTCTTTCCTCTCTCCACTCCTGTCTTTTCAGCTCTTCCTCTAATATGTAGTCCTAGTAAAATGTGAGATTAAACAAATGACTCAGCAACCGTACACCTTGAATATGCTATATTCTATGTTGTTAGTTCTGGGACTATTACATCCCAGTACATATAGGTTTATATTCATACAAACACTGTAGCTCATTGTAGCTATTTATAACTTCTCCCCTGTGGTCGAGCAAAGCTCTCTCCTCTCTGACCCTGATGCTCCTCTCTGTCAACTCTAACCCTATCCTGACCCAGGACACTCAAATGTCAGCTGACGGCCCCCTGTGTGTGTGTGTGTGTGTGTGTGTGTGTGTGTGTGTGTGTGTGTGTGTGTGTGTGTGTGTGTGTGTGTGTGTGTGTGTGTGTGTGTGTGTGTGTGTGTGTGTGTGTGTGTGTGTGTGCGTGCGTGCGTGCGTGCGTGCGTGTGTGTGTAGCTGTTAATCCACTGTGAGGCCCCAGAGGTATCACTCCCTAGGACGTCAGGAGACTAATTTAATGCTTACATTTTACATATGTTTCACAGAACATTGTG
The DNA here is from genome assembly GCF_021184085.1 of Oncorhynchus gorbuscha. Lineage (NCBI taxonomy): Eukaryota > Metazoa > Chordata > Actinopteri > Salmoniformes > Salmonidae > Oncorhynchus > Oncorhynchus gorbuscha. The sequence goes on along the minus strand of NC_060186.1, from coordinate 19,657,440 downwards.
AGATTAAGACAATCAAAATAGGAAAGCTATTTTGACTTTGTGGCTGTGTTATCTTGTGGAGATTGGGACAAGTCACAAATGTAGATATCGCTCTGTCACTTCCTGGCTGCAAAAATTATTTTCAATTTCAGTTTATGTGAGAGAATAAGCACAGAATAGTGTAGGGGTGTAGAGAATCATCTTACCTAAATCGCTGTGAAATATATTTTGAGTAACATAAAATATTGTTTTGACAGCTGTTTGAAGCTGGTGGACCAAAACCGAAATGAAAAGCTCAAGCCCTAGTCTCCGCCATGTTACGGGGAAATGGGATTTGGGGGAGGGGGGAGATTTTTTAATGCAGCCTATTGCTATTGCAATTCACCTAGCTTCCACATAAGGGAGTAATTCTGAGAACTTCTAGGTATAATAGCTTTAACCCTTAACCATTCGTAATGAATGCCTAAACTTAACCTTTGAAATGTGACATTTATGGACAAACGGCGGATTCGGCAGTGAGTCTGTGAGAACTTGTTAGATGCACACACTTTTCCTCCATCCCCAGCATCACCCAACCCAGCCCAGTTTAACCAAGGCAATTCTATAATGTCCTCTGTAGCCCTCACCCCCCTTCTACATGGGGATTACCCCTGGAGTCCACTTTAATCACTCCCTTCCTTGAAGTGTGTGTGTGTGTGTGTGCGTGTGCGCGTGCATTTGCGTGTGTGTGTGTGTGTGTGTGTGTGTGTGTGTGTGTGTGTGTGTGTGTGTGTGTGTGTGTGTGTGTGTGTGTGTGTGTGTGTGTGTGTGTGTGTGTGTGTGTGTGTGTGTGTGTGTGTGTGTGTGTGTGTGTGTGTGTGTGTGAGCATGCCAATTCCTGGTGTGCCAGAGAGGGGCTGCTGGGGCCACACAATAGAAGAGGGTCTGTGCCACTGATTTAAACCATACCTCAGAGCATTCCTACACACACACACACACTGGGCTGCATTATCCTTGGAGTCCCCTCCCCTCTCTTCTCTGTGTCCCCCACAAAGACTCATTCACCCTTCCCCACTACAGACCTAGGACCCAGTCTAGAAGTATTCTCACCTTAGACATACATACACATCACACACCACAGCCCTACCCCCATCACACACACACGCACACACTCCAAAGCACACATAGGCAGACATGTCCATGTATGTAGCCCATAGCCCATACACTCAAAGCACATTGTGCCGTGTGTTGTCATACTTTACGTGTGCATTGATAGAGATAAGGGAAATGTATGCCAGCCAGCTTGGTTTCAGAGTTCACCTTCTGTCTGCAGCCATAGAAGTGCTTTGAGTTCTCACACTCTGATCATGATGAATGATTTGTTTAGAAAAGAGAACCCTACTTCAGCTCTTTAGGTTGAATGAGCAGAATACTTTAAGTGGTTCGTCTTTGTTGAAAATTCACTGCAAAGGTATGTAACTGTTTGTACATAGATGTGTGTCTGTCATTGTGTAATCTTTCTGTGTGTCCATGACAGTGGCAGACGGTGTCTTCATCTGTCTCTCTCTCTCTCTCTCTCTCTCTCTCTCTCTCTCTCTCTCTCTCTCTCTCTCTCTCTCTCTCTCTCTCTCTCTCTCTCTCTCCTCTCTCTCTCTCTCTCTCTCTCTCTCGCTATCTGTTCATCAGTCAATCACCCTACTCTATATCGATGTATAAATCTGTTACGTCCTCTCCTCGTTAGCTCAGCTAATTAGAACCATCCTTCTCTTCCTCCTGCATGCATGTGCACAAATCAACAGTCTTAATTATGATGATTAGCAGAACTTCCTTTCAGGTTCCTACCAAACAAAGAGGAGCCCTATCAGATGACGCTGCCGCTCGTTAACCAGCTCCCTCACACTGTACACACGCACACTAATTACACGCACTCTAATTACACGCAGGCAAACAAGCACACAAGCAAGCACAGCGCACACACGCACACATTCATTACACACATACACATGTACTGTATGTGGTGTCTGTATATTTCTGCGTGTGTATGTGTGTGTGTGTGTGTGTGTGTGTGTGTGTGTGTGTGTGTGTGTGTGTGTGTGTGTGTGTGTGTGTGTGTGTGTGTGTGTGTGTGTGTGTGTGTGTGTGTGTGTGTGTGTGTGTGTGTGTGTGTGTGTGTGTGTGTGTATGTGTGTGTGTGTGTGTGATAAGCTGCTGTAGAATTGAGACTGTAGGGTGATTAATACTGAGAATGTGTCTAATTACTCTTAATTCAATCAGCACTGCTCCCCTCCACACACGCACACACACACACACACAGCCCCCCTCCTCTCCCTTCCTTAATGATCTCTCTCCTTATAGTTGTTCATATTAACCTCCATCGTCTTCAGTTACTGCATCAAGACTGGCCCGGCCTGATATATATATATATATACATAGACAGCGACCCACTCATGCACACACGCACACGCACACACACACACACACACACACACACACTGCTGAGCTTGAAGACGGTAGGACAGAGAGAGAAAGGGAGGGAAAGAGGGAGTGAGAGGGAGGGGGGAGGCGGATCGAGGGAGAAACTTAAAAAAAAAAAATGTTTAATTTGAAAAGAAAGCAACATACAGGGTTGGTTATTCCATTACATGTCAGGGATTACAAACAAAACGGTAACTGTAATCCGTTACGTTAACAGCAAAAATATTTTCAGCAGATTACAGATACTTTTGAAAAACTAGATGATTAGTTCAGGAAGGATGTTTGCGAAAAACAATCTTTGACACTTCTCAATGACATTCAAATCAGCATTTATTTCGGGAAAAGAGCAGGAATAGGCCTTTGTAGGCTACAGTCCAAGCAATGTCTTCCAATGGTGCGGCTGCTGTCGGCATCCAAAGATTATCCAACTTGAATAAGCACTTGGAGGTAAGGACAGCAGTGGTGTAGTCTACGGAGATACAGATATCACTTATTATTGATATCTTCATTGCACATTGATGTGAATCACACTGCTGCTCTCATTTAGCTATTGGCCCCTTATGGTGTGTGGTTGTTGTGGATGGCTGTTCACAAATATGTGTATTTGAACCTAATAATGGTTGACTTCAAGAAGTTTAAGCTGCCTATCAATCAATGTTTTTAAAACCAGTGGACAGACTGTTACGGGATTCTTCCGTCGAAGGAGAGGCGGACCAAAACGCAGAGTGGTTATTTTGATACATCTTTAATAAAGATGACAATAGAACGATATACAAAAAAACAAGAAACGTGAAAAACCGAAAACAGCCCTGTCTGGTGTAACAAACACAAAGACAGGAACAATCACCCACAAAACCTCACACAAAACAGGCTACCTAAATATGGCTCCCAATCAGAGACAATGACTAACACCTGCCTCTGATTGAGAACCATATCAGGCCCAAACACAGAAACAGACCAACGAGACATCCAACATAGAATGCCCACTCAGATCACACCCTGACCAAACTAAACATAGAACATACAAAGCAAACTATGGTCAGGGTGTGACACAGACAGTGAACAATCCGCTCTTCCAACAGCTGCATAGTGCGGATCCAAGCCTATGGAATAAAAGTGGAGCTTTTATTGCTCAATCTAATTCATGCTGATAGAAAAATACAAATTCAGAGGCCTAATGGACACATGCTCAAATTTGCACACTTTTGATAGACTTAAAAGGCAGTCTGTAGTTGCTTCATCCATTTTTTGACTTATAAATTATATATATATATATATATATACGTATAGAGTACCAGTCAAAGGTTTGGACACACCTTCTCATTTCAGGGCTTTTCTTTATTTTTAGAATAATAGTGAAGAAATCAAAACTATGAAATAACACATATGGAATCAAGTAGTAATCAAAAAGTGTTAAACAAATCAAAATATACTTGAGATTTTAGATTCTTCCAAGAAGCCATTCTTTCAGCCAGCTTCATGAGGCAGTGTGCTGGAATGCATTTACATTTACAGGTATGCCTTGTTAAAAGTTCATTTGTGGAATTTCTTTCTTTCTTAATGCATTTGAGCCAATCAGTTGTGTTTTGACAAGGTAGGGGTGGTATACAGAATATAGCCTTATTTGGTAAAAGACCAAATCCATGTTATGTCAAGAACAGCTCAAATAAGCAAAGAGAAACTACAGTCCATCATTACTTTAAGACATCAGTCAATCCGGAAAATGTCAAGAACTTTGAAAGTCTCTTCAAGTGCAGTCGCAAAAACTATCAAGCGCTATGATGAAACTGGCTCTCATGAGGATCTCCACAGGAAAGGAAGACCCAGAGTTACCTCTGCTGCAGAGGATAAGTTCATTAGAGTTACCAGCCCCAGAAATTGCAGCTCAAATAAATGCTTCACAGAGTTCAAGAAACATACGCATCTCAACATCAACTGTTCAGAGGAGACTGCGTGAATCAGGCCTTCATGGTCGAATTGCTGAAAAGAAACCACTATTAAAGGACACATATAAGAAGAAGAGACTTGCTTGGGCCAAGAAATACAAGCAATGGACGTTAGACCTGTGGAAATCTGTCCTTTGGTCTGATGTATCCAAATTTGAGATGTTTGGTTCCAACCTCCATGTCTTTGTGAGACGCAGAGTAGGTGAACGGATGACCGGAGGAGGTGAGGCCTCTGGGAGTAGTGTCAGGAAAATGACCTCTCACTCAACGTCAACAAAACAAAGGAGATGATCGCGGATTTCAGGAAACAGCAGAGGGAACATCCCCCAATCCACATCGAAGGGACACCAGTATAGAAGGTAGAAAGTTTTTTAGTTCCTTGGTGTACACATCACCGATAAATTGAAATTCCCCACCCACACAGACAGTGTGATGAAGAATGCGCAACAGAAGGCGTGTCACCTAAAACCCTCACAAACTTTTACAGATGCACAATTGAGAGCATCCTTTCGGGCTATATCACTGCTTGGTACGGCAACTGCACTGCTCACAACAGCAGGGCTCTCCAGAGGGTGGTGCGGTCTGCACAACGTATCACTGGAGGCAAACTAACTGCCCTCCAGGACACATACAGCACCCAATGTCACAGGAAGGCCAAAAAGATCATCAACCACCCAAGCCACTGCCTGTTCACCGCCCTATCATCCAGAAGGCGAGGTCGGTACAGGTCGGTACAGGGACCGAGAGACTGAAAAACAGCTTCTATCTCAAGGCCATCAGATTGTTAAATAGCCATCACAGAGAGGCTGCAGCCTACATACACAGACTTGAAATCATTGGCCACATTAAGAAATGGATCACTAGACACTTTAATTATGTCACTATAATAATGTTTACATATCTCGCATTACTCATCTCATATGTATATACTGTATTCTATACTATGTACTGTACTTTATCTATGGCGCTCTGACATTGTCCTTCCATATATTTATTTATTCTTAATTCCTTTTCTTTACTTAGATTTGTGTGCATTAGGTATTTATTGGGAAATTGTTACATATTATTTGTTAGATATTGCTGCACTGTCGGAACTAGAAGCACAAGCATTTTGCTAGCCACGCAATAATCTGCTAACATTTGTATGTGACAAATAATGTGACAAATAACATTTGATTTGATATGTGTAGTTCCTACCATGAAGCATGGAGGAGGAGGTGTGATGGTGTGGGGGTGCTTTGCTGGTGACACTGTCTGTGATTTATTTAGAATTCAAGGTACACTTTACCAGGCACACTTTACCAGCATGGCTACCACAACATGGCTACCACAGCAGTGACGTACCATCCCATCTGGTTTGGGGGAATATAATTTGTTTTTCAACAGGACAATGGCCCAACACACCTCCAGGCTGTGTAAGGGCTATTTGACCAATAAGGAGAGTGATGGAGTGCTGCATCAGATGACCTGGCCTCCACAATCACCCGACCTCAACCCAATTGAGATGGTTTGGGATGAGTTGGACTGCAGAGTGAAGGAAAAGCAGCCAACAAGTGCTCAGCATATGTGAGAACTCCTTCAATGTTGTTGGAAAAGCATTCCAGGTGAAGCTGGTTAAGAGAATGCCAAAAGTGTGCAAAGCTGTCATCAAGGCAAAGGATGGCAACTTTGAAGAATCTAAAATATCAAATATATTTTGATTTGTTTAACACATTTTTGGTTACTATATGATTCTATACGTGTTGCTTTAGCAGTATGCTTAAGGTCATTGTCCTGCTGGAAAGTGAACCTCCGTCCCAGTCTCAAACTGATGCTGCCACCACCATGCTTCACTGTGGTCTCATCTGACCAGAGTTGTCATGTTTGTCATTTATTGTCATGTCTTGTCCCTGTGCTCCCCATCATTGCTTCTCTGCTGGTCTTGTTTGGTTTTTTCCCTCCTTCTATCCCTCTCTCCTCCCTCTCTCACTCTCTCGCTCTCTCTTCTCTCTGTCGTTCCGTTCCTGAGCTGTTCCTATTCCCCTAATCATCATTTAGTCCCACACCTGTTGATCCTTTCCCCTGATTAGAGTCTATTTATTCCTTTGTGATGTCTTGTATTCCCTGTGATTGCGGTGCCTCCCGTGTTTTTGCTGATGGCATTCTCAGTGTGATGAGAGGTGTTGGGTTTCCACCAGACATAGCATTATCCTTGATGGCCTATAAGCTCAATGTTAGTCTCATCTGACCAGAGTACCTCCTCCATATGTTTGGGGCATCTCCCACATGCCTTTTGGCAAACACCAAACATGTTTGCTTATTTTTTTCATCAAGCATTGGCTTTTTTCTAGCCACTCTTCCGTAAAGCCCAGCTCTGTGGAGTGTTTGGATTAAAATGGTCCTATGGACAGATACTCCAATCTCCGCTGTGGTTTTGCAGCTCCTTCAGGGTTATCTTTGGTCTCTTTGTTGCCTCTCTGATTAATTCCCTCCTTGCCTGGTCCATGAGTTTTGGTGGGTGGCCCTCTCATGGCAGGTTTGTTGTGGTGCCATATTCTTTCCATTTTTTAATAATGGATTTAATGGTGCTCCGTGGGATGTTCAAAGTTCCGGATATTTTTTTATAACCCAACCCTGATCTGTACTTCTCTGTTTGACCTGTTTGGAGAGCCCCTTGGTCTTCATAGTGCTTCTTGCTTGGTGGTGCCCTTTGCTTAGTGGTGTTGCAGACTCTGGGGTCTTTCAGAACAGGTGTATATGTACTGAGATCATGTGACAGATCATGTGACACTTAGATTGCACACAGGTGGACTTTATTTAACTAATTATGTTACTTCTGAAGGTAATTGGTTGCACCAGATCTTATTTAAGGGCTTCATAACAAAGGGGGTGAATAAATATGCATGCACCACTTTTACGATTTTAAGTAATTTTTTTCATTTCATTTCACCAATTTGGACTATTTTGTATATGTCCATTCCATGAAATACCAAAAAATGAAATTACTGGTTGTAATACAACAAAATAGGAAAACCACCAATACTTTTGCAATTCACTGTATAAAAAGTTTGGGAATCACTGTTGCAACAGATGTCGTTCAGATTCATTTTTGTCATCTTCTAATGCCTCTTAAGGGAAAAGTAATCTAAAAGTATCTGAATGTAATCATATTACATTACTGAGTTTGGGTAATCTGAAAGTTACGTTACTGATTACAATTTTGAACAGGTAGCTAGTAACTGTAACAGATTACATTTAGAATGAACCTACCTACCCTGGCAACATACTGTTGTTGTTTTTCATAGATGCAGTGCAACAGGTTAGAGTTTCTGTATAACAAATAAATTGTCCCTACACTGATTTCAAATGTACAAAATGAAAAACCTTGAGATGCAGGGACGTCTGGTGTCTTGTTCCCCCGTCCTGTACATTGTTTGGATAGAAAATAATAACAAATATAATATTCAATAAAAATAGATTTTTCCCTGGCGAATTTCACAATGTCCAAACATTTGACAGACATAGAGTTCAAGGAAGCCTCAATCAATACTTTTAACTACCAATGAAGAATGGACCACAAATGCATATTTTTTTATTGTTCAAAATAACATATTTCCATGAGCCTTTATGTATGAAAGTTATGTTGAATATTTTTGGGGAAATATTTTTGGTACTGAGCGAGCTCAGAGCGACTGAGAGACTCCGAAATTACAATAAAACAACTACTGAGCCAACATGTTCATTGACTGTAAGTCGCTCTTGACCCGATTCTCTCAGGAATAAATGAGTACACCTCTATATTTTTCACCGTTGATGTTTGGATGCAATTACACTGCGACTAATTGGCCTACTTCAAAATGATCACATACTAATGATACTGTACGAGGAAGACACACTAATGGGAGAGAGAGGACAGGGGAGAAAACAACAAACTCTTGATTTGGTCGGCTTTTGAATATCTAGATTTAAGTGTGCATGTGAATGTGTGTGTGTCTGTTTGTCTTAATGAGTGTTATGTTGTTAATGATGGGAACAGAGACATCAAAAGAGCCACAATCAGGCTGATGAAAGCATCTGTACCCTGTAGCAGGTCATCTGAAAGGACGGTAGGTCTTCTATCTCCTCTTTACCTTTATGGTAACTGGTGTGTTCATAAAGCTGATATCAGGAGGAAAAAATACTTATGATGCTGTGTTCCATTATACAAGCGATGTGGCTGAGGTGCTGCGGTGCTGTAGTCCACCACGTGTGCACTCCACAACCCGTCCTCTCTCAATCTACCCTTTTCTCCCCGGCCCTATTCTCTCCTCCTTCCGTGTCCTCTTCTTCTCCCCCTCCTGTCTCCCCTCCTCCTCTCCCTCTGCCCCTCGCTCTCTCTCTGTCTCCCCCTGTGCGTGTTTAATGTGACAAAGGCGTGTAGTGTGACACACTGAGAGGACTGTTTAATTTGATCCAACCAGATGAAGATAAAACACGTTGGGACATAACTCGTCTTTCTCTCCTTTTCTATCTTCCCTTCCCTTCTCGGAGTCTCTCGCTCTCTCTCTTTACTCATCTCTCTCCCCCTTTCAATTCATTTTCAATTCAAGGGGCTTCACTGGCATGGGAAACGGGTTTACATTGTTAAAGCAGGTGAAATAGATAATAAACAAAAGTGAAATAAACAGTAAAGAATGAACAGTAAACATTACACTCACACTCATTACACTCACAAAAATAATAAAGGCATTACAAATGTCATATTATGTCTATATACAGTGTTGTAACGATGTGCAAATAGTTGAAGTACACAAGGGAAAATAAATCAACATAAATATGGGTTGTATTTACAATGGTGTTTGTTCTTCACTTCTTTCTCTCTCTCTCTCTCTCTCTCTCTCTCTCTCTCTCTCTCTCTCTCTCTCTCTCTCTCTTTCTTTCCCTCTCTTTCTTTCTTTCTTTCTTTCTTTCTTTCTTTCTTTCTTTCTTTCTTTCTTTCTTTCTTTCTTTCTTTCTTTCTTTCTTTCTTTCTTTCTCTCTCTCTCTCTCTCTCTCTCTCTCTCTCTCTCTCTGTCTCTCTCTCTGTCTCTGTCTCTGTCTCTGTCTCTGTCTCTGTCTCTGTCTCTCTCTCTCTCTCTCTGTCTCTCTCTCTCTGTCTCTCTCTCTCTCTCTCTTTCTCTCTCTCTCTCCCTCTCTCTCTCTCTCCCCCCTCTCGTTGGAGTGTGAGGTCCTGTGACCGTAAGGCCTCTTTCTTCCTAATTGTCTTCCAAATGACCTTTTCTATATTTTAGACTCGGTGCATCTCATCGCCACTATACTCCTCTTGTCTCGTCTCCTCTCCTTCACTCTCCTTTCCTTTCCTCTCCCTTTCTCTCCTCTCTCCTCCTGTCTATTCTGTATGCAGTGGTACTGTAGAGGGCATCATTATGTGGCCTGTATTTGAGTCATTTTTTATTTAAACAGCAGGACAATAGGCTGTTGATTGAGGGAAACAGGAGGTAGACAATGGGGTTCTGTGGAACACAATACAGCACCATTTTCCAGCCCCAGCTTTAGAAGGGCCGAAGCTCATTGTGGAGCTCTGGAGAGGAAAAAACGGTGCTTAGGAGGAGGAATATTTTGCCGTGGTATGTCATTATTTTGCAAATTTCTATTATCTCATCATGTTGTCTTCATTGTAATTGCAGCTAATTAGGGGGCTAGTTAGAGGCCTGGCTTTGAGGCCGGCTCTGCAGTGAAAGGAGCGCACCGATTACCGCTCGACAAGAGAGGAAGCACAGAAAGGGGAGATTAATGTGGTTACCTTGACGACACTGGCTTCCATCTGCGAGGAACAATGCATTTCTGTTTCTTTGGATCAGTTCAGATCAACAGAATGAGCTGCCTGCCTGCGCTCCCTCGGTGACAATGCTGAATTCTGCCGGACCCAACGGGCTGGGCTCTCGACCCCCCTCGCCCCTCACCTCAACCGCCGATATACCCCTGTCGCCCCCAATCACTCTACCTCTGAGCTCCCTCCCTCCTTCCCTGCTGTCTGTGTATCCGTCCATCCTGCTGGCCCTGAGCTTAGCGCTCTCAGCGAATGTTTGAGTGAGTGCTCTCACACACCCCGTCGTCAGATGAAAGCAGGGTGTGTGTGTGTATTCCAGGTTCTGAGAGGTCATGGCCTTGTCACACACAGAACTGTGAGGTTTACTCCCCAATCCCCCCAGGCTCAGAAGCACTTCATGAAATAATAGTCCCTCTCTCTGTCTCTCCTTCCCTCTGTCTCCTTTGTGATCTCTCCCTTTCTCTCCACTCTCTCTCTCTCTAGGCTGTTGAAGCAAGCAACACTAGGGGAGGCCCTTCATCTCAGAGCATGGGCCCCAGGCTCTTGTATGTATGTGTGTGAGAAAGAGAGAGAAGAGAATAGAGAGGGAGACAATGATCCAGGGACTTGTGTCTCATACTGTATGTAAGGGAAACGAGAGGAGACTGAGTCAAATAAAGCCCCTTGTTTCTTTTTTCAGAAAGAACGAAGTCAGGGAGAGAATCGCGGAGAAAAAGAGAGAAGGGGAAGACGGCTGGAGAAAGAGAGGGAATAGGCTGCAGATCACACGTGACAGTCCTTTGTGATCCTGAGTTAAAGAGGTTCTGAGCACAGATCACAAAGTCTATCCATTTGGTGTTCACTTTAAACTGGAGGGAGAGAGAGAGAGATTTAGAAAAAAAGAGGAACACAATTCAGGGAATTCCAGAGACATCTGCTCCCGTGGGCACAACAATACAACTGCATGTAGATCAGCCTATTTACACCGCTAGAGACTGGTTTCCAAAGCATTGGGCTCAGTGGGAGATGTGTGTGTGTGTGCGCTCGCTTGCGTGTGCCCGTGTGTGTATGCGTGCGTGTGCTTGTGTCGTGTGTGTGTGTATCACCCAATAACAATGCTCACTCACACTGAGAATGTCTGTTCCTTCATGTGATTGTCCATTTACCCTCTCAGTAGGTCATTAACAGAAGGGTTTTGATTTTTCTAATGACCAATATTATATTATGATCATTTACTGAATTGTTTCTGAACCATTTCACAGTGGACACAGTGGAAGTGTTAACCATTGAATTAGTTTTTTAGAGAAGTTGCCTTTTTCAATCTCCTTTTTAAGGGTTCTGGCAGTAAAGCGTTTAGATATGTATATTTATTTTCTGCTCGGCTTTTGGAAAAGTTGGAAGATTAGGTGTGAACTTTACAGGTATGAAAAAGTCCTTAAGCGCCTCGAATCTCAAACACACTTTCAGAAAAGACGAGGTAATCTCGGTAGTTTGGGGACTGGTGTGTGTGCGCTGGTGTGTGTGTGTGTGTGTGTGTGTGTGTGTGTGTGTGTGTGTGTGTGTGTGAAGTGTTTATCTTTCTGCAGAATTTAGTTTCTTTTAACGTCTAGTCAAAGTAGAGGTCTGCCACTACTCGCTAATTTAACATGTCATCTGTCTCCAAATCACTTCAAAGATGAGCCAACTCATGCCAAAGATTTCTTTCTTTCTTTCCTTCCCAGAGTTTCCGCCTGCGCCAGAAAACAACATCTAAACATCTAAACACAATGTTTTAAAAGAACTGGATGGAGAGTGTAAACTGTCAGATGTGATTCCAATAGCACACAGCTGCTGCTGCCGACCGTGCGTCTGCGATTCCCCCCGGTTCACAAATCTGATGATGATTGAACTGCGGACAGAAAACATCCTCATTACGCTGTCGCTCTCTCTCTCTCACACTCGCTCTCTCTCGCTCTCTCTCTCTCACACTCGCTCTCTCTCTCTCTCTCACACTCGCTCTCTCTCGCTCTCTCTCTCTCCACCTCTCTCTTTCTCCTGACTGTAAACATGGACCTTCATGATGCATGGGGTGAACACAGTGTGTCTAGCTCTGGGGACTGGACTTGGCTGGTAAGCTGGGACAGAAGCTATCTGGCCAGAAAGCATTGGAGAAGAGCCTTTTGTATCCACAACTGTCAGTTTTATTAGCACAGTCTTTTAACCATTACCCTACCCCTAACCTAGCTTGAGTTATAATCAAATAGCTGCTGGTCTGTTCAACATTTCTGAAAATACAGACAATGGGTGTCCCTCTTAGCATGGCTGTCTAGTGACTATCCAGGGACAGGAGCAGTCTCGCAAACATTTAGGGAGAAACACAGAGAGGACAGTCTATGGCTTGGGTGGCTGGAGTCGTTGAACATTTTTAAACACAGATCTAGGATCAGCTTACCCTCCCCAAATCCTAACCTTAACCATTAGGGTCATAACTGACTAGACACACATCTGGGGGGCACTTCATCCTACTCTGACCCAAACCCTCCCAGCCCTCAACTCGGTGACCGGAGGTAACCATAGCAACCTGAGTCAGTCCCTGTCAGAGGCGCTGGCGACCCTAATGGCGACATTTATGGCATGTTGTCAATTATGGCACGCAGCACAGCCATTATAGACTATGTCCCCTGCTCTCTCTCTCTCTCTCTCTCTCTCTCTCTCTCTCTCTCTCTTGGACAATGGGACCGTTCAGAGCTGCATAGTCAGCCTCTGCTCTCACAGTGACAGCATGTAATATAATGTTAGCTAATGGTTCCATATGGTTTTGATGTCTCAGTTGGTTGGAGGTTGGATTCCCTCTTGGGCCACATACATTATACTTAATTGGAGAACTGTGGTCACTTTGGATACAAGTGTTAGTTCAATAATATGTTGAGGCACTGAATACTGTAGCTCTGTAGCCTTCTATAGCAGAGACACATTCAGACAGTATGCCTTATGACTTTGTCAGAATCAGCAAGCGCGGTGGAGACTGTGTGTGTGTGTGTGTGTGTGTGTGTGTGTGTGTGTGTGTGTGTGTGTGTGTGTGTGTGTGTGTGTGTGTGTGTGTGTGTGTGTGTGCGTGCGTGCGTGCGTGCGTGCGTGCGTGCGTGCGTGCGTGTGCGTGTGTGTGCGTGCCTCTGTGTGTCTGGGTTGTTACAGGGAAGGTATAATGCATTATCAGTATTAGTGGAAGGGGCAGAGAGGGTGACATGACTGTCTGGTTAATAGACTTCTGGACTGGAGGGAGAGGTAGGAGAGAGGGAGAGGTAGGAGAGAGTGAGAAGGGGGAGATCCAAAGCGATATTTGACATTTGTCCAGGTCCCCAGGATGTCAGGAGATGCCTTCGAAACGGGCCACTAGGGGCAACGGTGAGCGATATTACCATCAAGTAGGCTTGGGATTTGCTAGGGCATTGTCGATGGGGATGGCTGATTGGCGTGAGCTCCATAGGGTCACGTGTTCAATCCCAGTGCCAGGCAGTTTTTTAAATTTTATTTTAAATGTCCCTATTCCAAACCTTAACCCTGACCTTGGTGGAAGGATCAGAGAGGCATGGCTTAGTGGGGGACGTAATGTCCTTAACCCAACACTGAGTGACCTTGTCAAGAGATGCTGACCTCTTGGTCTAATGGTTCAAATACAATGAGGTGTTGTTGCATAACATCATTGGTGTAAACTATATACACTTCCTAGTGTTAAAAATAATATATGATGTGTTGTTAATAACATCATTGGTGTAAACTATATACACTTCCTAGTGTTAAAAATACTATGTGAGGTGTTGTTCCATAACACTGAGGGCTCTATTCACAGCAAGCATTATTAAGCCAGTGCAATTGTCAAACGCTCGTTTGCAATTTCAACCTGTTAAAGCCTGCGCTCTTTTATTTTCAAATCCTAGCGCCAGGATCGGTAATTTACCTGCCTTATGTGAACTCGCTTGCGCTAAGGTGGGAGGGTTGGCAATAACTGAGATGTGTCCTTAAAAACATGCGCCAATGTGCCAATTTCCGTATGCGCTAGAGGAGATATTTTAGAACAATCCAAGGCTGGTTTTAACGGTAACAGGGTTGGTTATGACCTGGATTTTGCCAACGGAAGAGCAGCCTATCCAACCGTGACGCACAGTGCCCATACGCAAAAGGAACAGAGTATGTGAGGGGAGCTGAGTGGTCGGAAATCCTGCTCATCACTCGTGGAGATGTGCTTGCGCACCCTTCCTGCTCTCCAAAATCCTTTCCAACCACTCTGCTGAAAACCGCTCAGCGATCACAGGAAAACAAAACTGCCGCTCCGTTCATTAAAACCACAATTTAACCATCAACCCATCTATTTATGTGACGACCTGGACCTACAATTTGGTTGTGAGGTATTGAAACCAAACCATATGATTGGAATGAAAAGTACTGTAATGAACATGAAAAGGTGAATATAAGAAGCCCTCATCATTTCAAGTCATACCAAACAGCATCTAACAGTCTAAATAGGTCAGGTGCAAAGACAGGGAGCCTAAGAAAGAACAGAAATGAATTATTCTGGCTATATTATATCAATTATTTCAAGCCTATAGCCTACAAAGAAAAAAATTGTGAAGCATTTGCGAGTGTTACTGTAACGGCTTTCCGTTAGTAAGGATCGGACCAACACGCAGCGTGGTAAGTGTTCATATTGATTTATTCAAAAACACAAATGAACACTGGAACAAAAATAATAAACATGAAATTTACAAAACCGAAACAGAACCGTGTGGCCCAAACACTCACACGGAAACAAACACCCACAAACCAAAAGTGAAACCCAGGCTACCTAAGTATGATTCTCAATCAGAGACAACTGACGACACCTGCCTGATTGAGAACCATACTAGGCCGAACACAAAAACCAACATAGAAAAACAAACATAGACTGCCCACCCCAACTCACTCCCTGACCATACTAAAACAAAGAATAAAATAACAGAACTATGGTCAGAACGTGACAGCTACACACTAGGCTTTTAGTGAGTCAGGGACATTAAGCGCTCAGCATTTAAACAATATGTAGTTGTAATAAATCATTATAATCTATAATTGCAAAGTAAAAGAAAAATGCCTTTGTAAGTGCAGTCTATAACTCCATTTGAATTCATTTTTTGAAACATGACTTTGGCCAGAGATTGTGGCTTCAGGCTCATGTGATGGTGCCTGTAGAGCAGGGCAGCAGTGGAGAATAGGGATGCAAAACACCCTTCGGCCACTCTTCAAATCAAATCCAATTTGATTTGTCACATGCGCTGTTCTGTGAGGGGAGTAGTACACAGTGTTGTACGAGATCTTCAGTTTCTTAGACCTTACAGTGAAATGCTTACTTACAAGCCCTTAACCATCAATGCAGTTTTAAGAAAATAACAACAAAAAGTAAGAGATAAGAATAACAAATCATTCAAGAGAAGCAGTAAATAACAATAGCGGGGCTTTATACAGGGGGTACCGGTACAGAGTCAGTGTGTCCGGGGGAACAGGTGTCGAGGTAATTGAGGTAATATGTACATGTACACTACCGTTCAAAAGATTGGGGTCACTTAGAAATGTCCTTGTTTTTGAAAGAAACGCACATTAAATAGTACCCGCAAAACACCCATCTCAACATCAACAGTGAAGAGGCGACTTTCGGGATGCTGGCCTTCTAGGCAGAGTTCCTTTGTCCAGTGTTCCTTTGTCCAATTGCCCATCTTAATCATTTATTTTTATTGGCCAGTCTGAGATATGGCTTTTTCTTTGCAACTCTGCCTAGAAGGCCAGCATCCCGGAGTCGCCTCTTCACTGTTGAGACTGGTGTTTTGCGGGTACTATTTAATGAAGTTGTCAGCTGAGGACTTGTGAGGTGTCTGTTTCTCCAACTAGACACTCTAATGTCCTAATGTCTTCTTGCTCAGTTGTGCACCGGGGCCTCCCTCTCCTCTTTCTATTCTGGTTAAAGCCAGTTCGCACTGTTCTGTGAAGGGAGTAGTGCACAGCGTTGTGCGAGATCTTCAGTTTCTTGGCAATTTCTCACATGGAATAGCCTTCATTTTTCAGAACAAGAATAGACTGACGAGTTTCAGAAGAAATACTTTGTTTCTGGCCATTTTGAGCCTGTAATCGAACCCACAAATGCTGATGCTCCAGATACTCAACTAGTCTAAAGAAGGCCAGATGTATTGCTTCTTTAATCAGAATCAACCATTTTCAGCTGTGCTAACATAATTACAAAAGGGTTTTCTAATGATCAATTAGCCTTTTAAAATGATCAACTTGGATTAGCTAACACAATGTGCTATTGGAAGACAGGAGTGATGGTTGCTGATAATGGACCTCTGTACGGCTATGTAGATATTCCATTAAAAATCAGCGGTTTCCAGCTACAATAGTCAATTACAACATGACCAATGTCTACACTGTATTTCTGATGAATTTGATGTTATTTTAATGGACAAAAAAAGTGCTTTTCTTTTTTTTTAAAGGACATTTCTAAGTGACCCCTTTTGTACAGTACATTACGGTAGGTAGAGTTATTAAAGTGACTCTGCATAGTTAATAACAGAGAGTAGCAGCAGCGTAGAAGAGGGAGGGGGCAATGCATATAGTCAGGATGCTCTCGATGGTGTTGATGTAAAACCTTTTGAGGATCTGAGGACACATGCAAAATCATTTCAGTCTCCTGAGGGGGAATAGGTTTTGTCGTGCCCTCTTCAGGACTGTCTTGGTGTGCTTGGACCATTTTAGTTTGTTGGGGATGTGGACACAAAGGAACTTGAAGCTCTCAACCTGCTCCACTACAACCCCGTCAAGGAGAATGTAGGCATGCTCGTTCCTTTTTTTCCTGTAGTCCACAATCATCTTCTTTGTCTTGATCACGTTGAGGGAGAGGTTGTTATCCTGGCACCACACAGTCAGGTCTCTGACCACCTCCCTGGAGGCTCTCTCATCGTTGTCGGTGATCAGGCCTACCACTGTTGTGTCATCGGGAAACTTAATGATGGTCCCAGGGTCCTTAGCTTAGTGATGAGCTTTGAGGGCACTATGGAGTTGAATGCTGAGCTGTTGTCAATGAACAGCATTCGCACATAGGTGTTCCTTTTGTCCAGGTGGGAAAGGGTAGTGTACAGTGCAATAGAGATTGCATCATCTGTGGATCTGTTGGGGTGGTTTGCAAATTGGAGTGGGTCTAGGGTTTCTGGGATAATGGTGTTGATGTGATCCATGACCAGCCTTTCAAAGAATTTCATGGCTACAGATGTGAGTGCTACGGGTCGGTAGTCCTTTAGGCAGGTAGCCTTTGTGTTCTTGGGCACAGGGACTATGGTGGTCTGTTTAAAACATGTTGGTATTACAGATTCGGAAAGGGACTCAGACTCCGCCCGCAAGGGAAGGGATGCAGAGTTGTTTGTTTATGTTTCTATAGTCTAAATGTTTTTAGGCCAAATAAACCCAATCGAAACGGAAAGCTCCTTGAAACTGGGAATATGCCAGGCCTATTGGGCCTATTGAGAACAAAAATAAACAAAGCTTTTAAGAGATCAGATGTTTTATTTATAAATACTTTGCTACAATGACACACTTTGTTATCGACCCACCTCGTTCCTTTCTTTTAGCATGTGCATGTAGTTAGTACAGCATGTATTCGGGATATGTGTCTTTAGTTGTGGACACAACATCACTTCACTCCCTCTCTTGCTCTTGGTCCTCATCTTTGTAAGACACCTTGATTTTGCACCTGTGTGTTTTGCCAGGTTCTTTATGAAAACATTTAGTGAACTCCATGACAGTAGTTAAAGTAAGGGGCTGTAGCAGCACACAAGCAGACTAAACATGCATGCTGGGCCGGGCATGACCTGAGCTTGTGAAGTGAGCGCTACTGGAGTGAAATTGGAGTGGTGAGAAGGCAGACCCTCCAGCCTTTGGGAATCCAGTAAAATTGGGCACGCTCCTCTCCAGCTTCGCTCCTCGCTCCTCTCCAGCTTCGCTCCTCGCTCCTCTCCAGCTCCACTCCAGCTTCGCTCCTCGCTCCTCGCTCCTCTCCAGCTCCGCTCCAGCTCCGCTCCAGCTTCGCTCCTCACTCCTCTCCAGCTTCGCTCCTCGCTCCTCTCCAGCTTCGCTCCAGATTCGCTTCTCGCTCCTCTCCAGCTCCGCTCCAGCTTCGCTCCTCGCTCCTCTCCAGCTCCGCTCCAGCTTCGCTCCTCGCTCCTCTCCAGCTCCTCTCCAGCTTCGCTCCTCGCTCCTCTCCAGCTCCGCTCCAGCTTCGCTCCTCGATCCTCTCCAGCTCCGCTCCAGCTTCGCTCCTCGCTCCTCTCCAGCTCCGCTCTGCTCACATACTCTGACATGGAACAAAATAGATTTTTGTGCCTGTACACCATGTATTAAGAAAAATAATGGTTTCATTTCCTTTCATTTGATTAAAAACAAAGCATGGCCCCCCCCTCCTCTCAATGAAGGCAGATTTTTTTGCTCATGACCAATGCATTCGCCAAGTAATGTAGACTGACGATAAAGGGTTTGGCTCGTGAGACCGCTTTGAAATACATCTTAATCAACAAAGCTTTATTAAAGATCAACTTTGGCAGCAGCAAAACAGTGAGTGGACATCCCATGTTTATCTATGTAGGCTGTTACATCATTTTAGCCAGCTCCTATTGCTATTTTGAGCCCTCCATATAGGCAATATGCACCTCGTGGAACGAGAGATGAGATAACCCGGTGACACTCGTATTTAGAAAAATGTCAGTTGTTGTCTTCTAACGATGCTTGTTTTCCCGCTTCGCTAGAAAACAAGCCCTTATCTAGTAGGCTACCCTTACCCTACTATAACAAAAGCTGGGTCAACAGAAATGTGTCTGGTCTCTTTCTAATCGTGGCCATGCATTAACCTAGTAGCCTTATCCATAAAAAGGTGTCTAAATGGTCGACTCGTGAGGCTTTAGCATTATTCACATTTCCCATAGGCCCACCTTCAGTTCATACTCCATTCTGCTTGTATCCATCCCCATTTCAACAGAGTGCCTCTTTTACAGGTACCGAACGTAGGCTATTCAAATTGTTCAGTCTTACAACATATTTCAACGGTATGCCTTGGCTATTTCTTGCTTATTGAGAACATGCCCCACACACAGTGGCGACCTGTCGTTCAGGGCAGGTGGTGCAGAGCCCCACACTTTTAAGTAAAACATTTATATTCCCCCCCCCAAAAATTGTGGGTTTTGTTTGTGTTATTTTGACATTAATACGTGTCACATATCAGTTTGCAAACAATGTAAAAAAAAAAAAATGTAATTGAGTTAATAAAGCCGCATACGAATCTAGTCTATTTTTTGCTTTCTTGATTAAGACAGCTCCAACATGCAGGTGTTTCAGCAGAAAATACAGAGCGTTGCGCCTGATTGGCTCAGTTTTCTGTCATGATTGGCTTTGTTCTCTGTCTCTCATGGGACTGTACGTTACCCCATTGTCTAAGGTTAGAGCTCAAAAACGTTATATTATATTATACCATTTTCTAGCTCTGAGTCTCTACTTTTATCCAATGTAAAAAACACAATTTCACCAAATCAAGGTGGTCGGTTACATGTATAGCCTACAGTGTGATGTGTACTATACAGGAATACATTTAATAAAACTGTGATGTTTTAAATAGCAGGTTGACATTTATTGTCATGAGTCTTGTCCTGAAGTCAGATCTGAGTGATTTCACTTAGATAAGCCAGCTGGAAAGTCAAAATTGGCTATATTGTAAAAAGTAATGAAAATAAAAGTAGGTTATTGGTCTTATTTTAAAGTTAGGGTTGGGCATTAGGGTTAGCAGTGTGGTTAAGGTTAGGGTTAGGTTTAAAATCAGATTTTTTGACTTAGTGAATGTGCTAGCTAGTGATCCCTCTGCAGAGCTGCCCCAAGAGCATGATTTATCACGAAACCTGCTCTTAACTACCTCGTTTTATTATAATATTGGTATTAGACGTTAAGTTATGCACGATGAGCAAAACACCTCAAACGACGATATGATACATACATTAAAAAACAAACAGTATCCCTTAATCAGTAGTGTTTTATGTAAATATTGTGGAATTTACATTACCATAGGGGTTCAGTGTCTCTTTGGTGGTACGTATAGGAACTGAAGGTAAACAACTTTAAAACAATGTTGAGACCTTGTCAGGGTCAAATAAACTCTATTTCCCAGCTCAAATAACATAACCCAGGAATAATGACTGTAGGGAATCTAAGGAGAATTAGTCCTATTGAATATCAAAGAGAACAGGCATCACACACAGGGATCTAAACTGGTTAATGAGGGGTTGGAGGTCCGGGGTGTGTACTCTCTGCTGAGTGGGTGGGTCACACACACCGGAGAGAGAGAGCGAGAGAGAGAGCGAGAGAGAGAGAGAGAGAGAGAGAGAGAGAGAGAGAGAGAGAGAGAGAGAGAGAGAGACACACACACGACCCCCACCGCCCACACACACCTCAGAGACTTACACACACAGCCCCCACCCCCTCCCAAGCCCCACTGGCATGGCCTGCCTTGTCTCTCCGTGCAGATCCGTGTCGCTCCGCGTGGGCAGAGGTGCCAGGGAGATGCCAGGGCTTTGTGTGCCATACTGGATCAAGCTAATGTGGGTATGTAGCGAGGGTATTTCACCTCCCTCCTCTACCCTCCTGCCACCTACCCCCAACCACCCCTCTAAAGGATGATTGAAGAATCAACAATACGTGTATTTTGATGCCATTGTGCTGTACCCCCTCCTACTCCCACCTTCACCCCTCCTTTCCTAAACCTCCCTGTGAAGGCCATATTGGCAATGCCCTCTGTGCCATCTGCAGTGCCCTCCGCCCCCTGGTCCTCCTCCACCTCCCACTCCTCCTACTCAGCGCTGGGTAGGCTTAACCATCTGTGTGCCAATTTGTTCTCACAGTGAGGGTGGATAGAGGTGGGCCGAATGACTACAACAATACACAAATACATTGAGCTATACCCTCTTCTAGACGTGTATATACTATACAGACATACAGTATACAGTATTTACAGAATAACATAGACATTCTCACATACGTGTACAAACTC
Source organism: Oncorhynchus gorbuscha (assembly GCF_021184085.1). Lineage (NCBI taxonomy): Eukaryota > Metazoa > Chordata > Actinopteri > Salmoniformes > Salmonidae > Oncorhynchus > Oncorhynchus gorbuscha. The sequence continues at coordinate 19,636,211 of NC_060186.1, read as the reverse complement.
AAACAAACTCAAATCATAAAGAAATGATACTCTGTGTAACAGATTATACATTTTAATCAAATGTACTGTATATACATTAGAATTATTATATCAATTTACAGCTAGCTAGTACTGTATATACATTTGAATGTAATATCAATTTACAGCTAGCGAGCAGTTTATGCCGTCTTGTTTCGTTTTCTTTTATGCTTTGCCCAGAAAGCGCATAGAACTACCTCAGCGAACATTAAGCACATTGAACAAATACTGAAATCTGATGTAAATATGTTCTGTAAATACGTGTAGGTTGTGGTGTAATTATCCCAGCGCTGGAGTCAGGCAGCAGTAAATGGTGGGTGTTACACTGTAAAAGGTTTAGAGATGTTTCTCTATAGCTCAATGTGTGGCGCAAGGCCAACTGGCTAACATCCCCTCTTCTCCAAATCCTGTACATCTGAGGATACATCTCCTAGCCTGCTGTCCCCTCACCCGCCCCCCACCCCTCCACCTTAACTCTCAACCCTTGGCGTCCCTCCAGTCCTCCTCTCTCTGCTCAGGGCTCCAAAGCTCTGTCTGAACCCCTGAATCCCCGCCACCCCATCACCATACCTCCGTACCTCCATACCGCCATACCTCCATACCACCATACCGCCATACCTCCATACCACCATACCACCATACCACCATAAACACCATACCTCTATACCACCATACCTCCATACCACCATAACACCATACCTCTATACCACTATACCAACATACCTCCATACCCCCATACCGCCATACCACCATACCACCATACCACCATAACACCATACCTCTATACCTCCATACCCCCATACCACCATACCTCCATACCACCATAACACCATACCTCTATACCACCATACCACCATACCACCATACCTCCATACCACCATACCACCATACCTCCATACCTCCATACCACCATACCACCATACCTCTATACCACCATACCACCATACCTCCATACCAACATACCTCCATACCTCCACACCACCACACCTCCATACCACCATACCTCCATACCTCCATACCTCCATACCTCCGTGCCCTTACAATCCTAATCCATGACTCTGATGGTACGCAGACCCCCCTCTGCCAAGGCAGACTCCCTCCCCCAGTGGGACTGCTGGGACTTGGGGGCTCCAAAGTACTGCTTCTATGAGCTCTAGGGACACCCAATCAGCCTGGAACCTAATGCCAATCTCCAACCTCAGCCCCCTAGTGCCAACCTCAGCCCTCGAGGGGGAGGCAGAAGGGCTGGGCAGACAAAGAAAGGGGGATCCCAGTCGTAGAGAAGAGGAGAAGAGAAAAGAGGAGATCTGTTCAGTATGTGACCTAGTCTCAGGGCATCTCAGCTCAGCTCCCTCTCCATGCAATTGTGTCTCACCCACACACTGAGACACAACAGACCAACGCTGCCACGGGGCTCACATCTACAGCTTACCTGTACTATCACAGGTCCTATAGACGGTATATTATAACATCAGAATCATTGTACCGTTTTAAATAGAGTTTCTTTTCGAAATGAGATGATCTCTTTACTTAAAGAATATGGTTAAATGAAAAACAGTGAGTGAGTCATTGTTTGGCGAGACAGTAGCATCTTGAATCTAGTCTCCTATTGCCTGGAGCTGTAGAGCTTGGTACACTACAGTCTCCTGTGCTGTTGTTTCCCCCAGATGGACTTTTTAAAACGCTCCACCACAAAGCCTCTCATCTCCCTCCTATACTACTGACTGAATACACACACTGCTCACTCACTCACTCACTGACTCATTGACTCACTCACTGACTCATTCACTCACTCACTCACTCACTCACTCACTCACTCACTCACTCACTCACTCACTCACTCACTCACTCACTCACTCACTCACTCACTCACCACTCACTCACTCACACACACACACACACACACACACACACACACACACACACACACACACACACACACACACACACACACACACACACACACACACACACACACACACACACACACACACACACACACACACACACACAGAGACCGCTCAACTGAAACATCATTTGAAGGGGTTTGTGTGTGATGTGCAACAGCAGATTTGGTTTTCTAAAGATGCTGTGAAACAACTTTGTCTTCCTGAGGAGAAGATGCCAAATCCCACTGGCTGGCTGAATAAAGTCACGGTGTATGTGTGTGTGTTGTAGATGTACAGATACATTGAGATGACTACTAATGCGCGTGCGGGGAAGTGTGTGTGTGTGCAGTGAATATGCTTTTGGCGGTTGAGTGAGGTGAGTGTGTGTTTTATTCTTGATGCGGAGGGACAGACAAGGGGGTCATTACCTCCTGCCGAGCTCCATCACGTCTCTAATGGTGCAGAGAGATCTAAAGCCTCCACACTCATTCTTCTATCCTCCATCATCCCTCCTTTCCTGTATTCTTCCCTATTTATTCCCCGTCACACACCTCTGAGCGCATCACTCTCTCTATACACACACACACACACACACACACACACACACACACACACACACACACACACACACACACACACACACACACACACACACACACACACACACACACACACACACACACACACACACACACACACACACACACACACACACACACACACTCGGCACAAAAGCATTTTCCATCCGCTAAACAGCTCTTGTATTGCACAAGATGAAGTGTGCTGTTGTTTGACACTTGTTTGGACGGTGAAGAGCTATTCTATCAACCGTTTTCTCAGTCTGTTACATCAGTTGTGTCCGAGTCCAATTTGTCCCAGGTAAAAGCTTCCTCTGCTCTGACTCAGTCTAATCCTCTCAGACCAGGGAGGTTTGTGGCTCTATATGCACATGAAACAGGGCAGCTCTTTGGAACAGCACTGTGAAAGTAGTCCTCTTCTCAAGGCTCTCCTCCTCTGCTCTACACTCTCTCCTCTCTTCCTCAAGGCTCTTCTTCTCTCTCTTTTTCTCCTTCTCTTCTTCTCCTCCTCCTGTTCATGTCTTATCTCCTCTCCTCCACCGAAGCTAGCACCAATCAGCGGGTCCTCTAAAGGCTGTAGTGAAAAGCCACTGTACATAATGAAGAGGTTTTTAATAAGGAGAAAGACGGAGAAGCTCTGTTGTTTGGTGCTGTCTTTGTGTGAGAAGTGAAGAGGGGGGGGATACTGTAGGTAGGATGGATGTTGAGCTTGGTGTGTGTGTGTGTGTGTGTGTGTGTGTGTGTGTGTGTGTGTGTGTGTGTGTGTGTGTGTGTGTGTGTGTGTGTGTGTGTGTGTGTGTGTGTGTGTGTGTGTGTGTGTGTGTGTGTGTGTGTGTGTGTGTGTGTGTGTGTGTGTGTGTGTGTATGAATGAGTGGGTCGCTGTCTATGTGCATACACACATGCTTTGTCAATCATTTACCTTTTATTTATCCCCTTTTAGAAACATTCATTAACCCTTTGTTGACATGAGAGTCCTTTTTAGTCGCTGGCTGTATTGTATTGCTCTGTTGTGTGTCTGACACAAAACACAGCTAGATTAATTATTTTTCAGTAGCTAAAGCTTAACAATAGCTAACAGATATGAAAAATAGCTCTATTTATTTTTGCAATAATGAACAATTTGAGGTGAAATAAAAGCTAACTAATTAGTAACAGGCTAGGAAGGCACTCGCAATAGTATGTTTTGGTAATTAATTTTCTAGACTGGGGAGTCATCAAAAAAACAAACACTTTATTCAACATTTAAAGTGATCTACAATGGGTTGTTGGGCCTGGGTTACAGACAGTTTTCTGTTTTCTGTTAAGCTGGTCTGGGAAGTTCTGATATTCTTCATCAGAATAGTGACAGAGAGCATAGAATTGTCATAGAGAGAACACACACTGTCTCCTAGTTTAGCCTACTGTTTATAGCCCAGTCAATTGTAACATAGAGAGGATTATTCAGCTGCAGAGTGGTATGTATAGACATGTTGTTGCAAACGGGACTATCAGACAAATGGACAGAAAGACAAAGTGAGAGAGGAATTGGTGGGAGAGACCGAGAGAGAGCAAGAGAGAGCGAGAGAGAGCAAGAGAGAGCGAGAGAGAGCAAGAGAGAGCAAGAGAGAGCAAGACAGACCGAGAGAGAGCAAGAGAGAGCGAGAGAGCAAGAGAGAGCGAGAGAGAGCGAGAGAGAGCAAGAGAGACCAAGAGAGAGCAAGAGAGAGCGAGAGAGACCAAGAGAGAGCGAGAGAGAGCAAGAGAGACCGAGAGAGACCGAGAGAGACCGAGAGAGAGCAAGAGAGACCGAGAGAGAGCGAGAGAGAGCGAGAGAGAGCGAGAGAGAGCGAGAGAGAGCGAGAGAGAGCGAGAGAGACCGAGAGAGACCGAGAGAGAGCGAGAGAGAGCAAGAGAGACCGAGAGAGACCGAGAGAGAGCGAGAGAGAGCGAGAGAGAGCGAGAGAGAGCGAGAGAGAGCGAGAGAGACTGAGAGAGAGCGAGAGAGAGCGAGAGAGACCGAGAGAGAGCGAGAGAGAGCGAGAGAGAGCGAGAGCAAGAGAGAGCGAAAGAGAGCAAGGGAGACCGATAGAGAGCGAGAGAGAGCGAGAGAGAGCAAGAGAGACCGAGAGAGAGCGAGAGAGAGCGAGAGAGAGCGAGAGAGAGCGAGAGAGACCGAGAGAGAGCGAGAGAGAGCGAGAGAGACCGAGAGAGAGCGAGAGAGAGCGAGAGAGAGCGAGAGAGACCGAGAGAGAGCAAGAGAGAGCGAGAGAGAGCGAGAGAGAGCGAGAGAGACCGAGAGAGAGCGAGAGAGACCGAGAGAGACCGAGAGAGAGCGAGAGAGACCGAGAGAGAGCGAGAGAGAGCGAGAGAGACCGAGAGAGAGCGAGAGAGACCGAGAGAGAGCGAGAGAGAGCGAGAGAGACCGAGAGAGACCGAGAGAGAGCGAGAGACAGCGAGAGAGAGCAAGAGAGACCGAGAGAGAGCGAGGGAGAGCAAGAGAGAGCGAGCGAGAGAGAGCAAGAGAGACCGAGAGAGAGCGAGAGAGAGCGAGAGAGAGCAAGAGAGAGCGAGAGAGACCGAGAGAGAGCAAGAGAGAGCGAGAGAGAGCAAGAGAGAGCGAGAGAGACCGAGAGAGAGCGAGAGAGAGCAAGAGAGAGCGAGAGAGACCGAGAGAGAGCAAGCGAGAGGGGAAGGAGAGAGAGACAGAGAGAGAGAGAGCAAGAGAGAGCAAGAGAGAGCAAGAGAGAACAAGAGAGAGCGAGAGAGACCGAGAGAGAGCAAGAGAGAGCGAGAGAGAGAGCAAGAGAGAGCGAGAGAGACCGAGAGAGAGCAAGCGAGAGGGGAAGGAGAGAGAGACAGAGAGAGAGAGAGCAAGAGAGAGCAAGAGAGAGCAAGAGAGAACAAGAGAGAGCGAGAGAGACCGAGAGAGAGCAAGAGAGAACAAGAGAGAGCGAGAGAGACCGAGAGAGAGCAAGAGAGAACAAGAGAGAGCGAGAGAGACCGAGAGAGAGCAAGAGAGAGCGAGAGAGAGCGATCTTATCACCCGTCATCCTCCTCTTTCCCCACTGACATTCAGGCTTCCTCTGTTGCCTAGGTGTCTGTATGGGCAGGGATAGCAGAGGCCACATCCTATTAGATCAGTATCCTTACTGTTATGACTGACTTCAGAGGGTTGTGTCTGCTGTCTGTGTGTCCATCTGCCTGTCTGACTGTCTGTCTGTCTGTCTGTCTGTCAGGCCTGTGTCTGGTAAGTACGTGTGTGCATACAGCCACTGTGGGCTCTCCTGGCAGAGAGAGATAGCAGGCTATCTTAATGGTTTCTCTCCACTTCCACTCAACCTTCTGAGAGCCACGTCCTCCAATCCTCCTGTGTGTCTGATAAACCCACATCACAGGACTGTCACTGTCTGTCCCTCACTGCCCAGCCCTGAGCTCTGGGTCTGCTTGGAGTTCTTATACAGGATGAGGAGAAGAAGGAGAGAGAGGGAGAGATGGAGGAAAAGATGTCTGAGGTCTCAGGTATTGACACCAGAGCTGACGCAGGGACAAGGGGAGAGGGAGGGAGGCGGCAGGAAGCGAGGGTGTTTTCTGTCATGGTCACATCAAATCAACATTTATTGGTCATGTGCATAGTTGAGCAGATGTTATAGTAGGTGCAGCGAAATGCCTGCGTTACTAGCTCCGAACAGCGCAGGAAACAAATGTCAAACTAAATAATCATCAAATAATAGTACAAAAACAATAATCAAAACTAGAAGCAAGAAATCATGGGTGACAGGACAAATCCACTTAACAACACAAATAACACTTGATCAGTGATCCAAAAGCAATATACGTGTGTGTAACACACGGTATATTAACCGGGGTCTCCCACGGTGTCACGGGAACAACCAACGTATTAGACCAAGAGGAAATTCCCACTTGGACCAAGGGCAGACACTGTTTTTTTACAGGCAGGGCTACATCATCACGTGACCATGAGAAACCGGTTTATATCCGCTCCATGTACAGTATATTAGAATGAGCTACACTATATAAAAGTATGTGGACACCCCTTCAAATGAGTTGATTCAGCTATTTCAGCCACACACGTTACTGACAGCTGTATAAAATCGAGCACACCGCCATGCAATCTCCATAGACAAACATTGGCAGTAGAATGGCCCATACTGAAGAGCTCAGTGACTTTCAACGTGGCACCGTCATAGGATGCCACCTTTCCAAAAGTCAGATTTCTGCCCTGGTAGATCTGCCCTGATCCACTGTAAGTGATGTTATTGTGAAGTGGATACATCTAGGGGCAACAACGGCTCAGCCGCGAAGTGGTAGGCCACACAAGCTCACAGAATGGGACTGCTGAGTGCTCTAGCGAGTAGCGTGTAAAAATCGTCGGTCCTTGGTTGCAACATTCACTACCGAGTTCCAAACTTCCTCTGGAAGCAACTTCAGCATAAGAACTGTTCGTCGGGAGCTTCATAAAATGGGCTTCCATGGACGAGCAGCCGCACACAAAAAATCCCCATGCACAATGCCAAGGGTCAGCTGGAGTGGTGTACTCTGGAACAGTGGAAACACATTCTCTGGAGTAAGGAATCGCACTTCACCATCTGGCAGTCCGACGGACAATGCATAGTGCCAACTCTAAAGTTTGGTGGAGGAGGAATAATTGTCTGGGGCTGTTTTTCATGGTTCGGGCTAGGCCCCTTAGTTCCAGTGAAGTTGAAATCGTAACGCTACATCCTACAATGACATTCTAGACGATTCTGTGCTTCCAACTTTGTGGCAACAGTTTGGGGAAGGCCCTTTCCTGTTTCAGCATGACAATTCCCCCGTGGACAAAGTGAGTTCCATACAGAAATGTTTTGTCGAGATCTGTGTGGAAGAATTTGACTGGCCTGTGCAAAGCCCTGACCTCAACCTCATCGAAAAACCTTTGGGATTAATTGTAACGCTGACTGCGAGCCAGGCCTAATCGCCAGAAGCGTGGAGAGGCTGTTATAGCAGCAAAGGAGGGACCAACTCTGTAATAATGCCCATGATTTTGGAATGAGAAGTTCGAAGAGCAGGTGTTCACATTGTTTGGTCTTGTAATGTATGTAAAGAATACAGTACATGAATACAGTGTGAAAAACAGTATAAACGAAACGGTCTAGTGTTTAATATCTCTATATACAGTGGGGTCCAACATTATTGACACCCTCAATAAGGATCAGGAACAATGACTGAACCAAACAAACCATTCAAACACTGAGCCATATTGTATGCCCCAAACAATTGGGAAATCCCATTCCTCGCTTGTCAGATCTAGACTCTGTGTACATAGGGCAGAATTCTCTTTTGGTGCTGTTTTGTCAAACATGTTGTTTAACAACAGCAGAGCAACATCATCCGTGCAATGACCTCCACCCTAGTCTCCCTCCCTCATTTCTCCTTCTATTCCCCAGATTGAGTAGAGAGGGACATGGAGGGCAGGGGGAGGGTCAGACTGCTTGTTCTAATGGCCCTGATGTGTATGCGTGTGTGTGCATTTTTTTGTTGGTGTGTGTGTGTGTGTGTGTGTGTGTGTGTGTGTGTGTGTGTGTGTGTGTGTGTGTGTGTGTGTGTGTGTGTGTGTGTGTGTGTGTGTGTGTGTGTGTGTGTGTGTGTGTGTGTGTGTGTGTGTGTGTGTGTGTGTGTGTGTAATATTGAGGAAGGGGAATGTTTACTGCCTGTCTCCTGCAGACCCTGTGATCTCTGGGCCTCTAATGCACTACAGCTGTGAGGGTCGACGACACCGGGCCTCTGATGAACGGCTTCATTGTAATGGACCGTGTGTGTGTGTGTGTGTGTGTGTGTGTGTGTGTGTGTGTGTGTGTGTGTGTGTGTGTGTGTGTGTGTGTGTGTGTGTGTGTGTGTGTGTGTGTGTGTGTGTGTGTGTGTGTGTGTGTGTGTGTGTGTGTGTGTGTGTGTGTTACACATAACTCCTCACCTCTCCTGGTCTACGCACTGGAAACATAATTAACTTTAGGTCACGGCTATACCTCAATAAGGTTAAGCACTCAACTTCAGTATTTTACGTTACTGTATTTTACGTGACTGTATTTTACGTTACTGTATTTTACGTTACTGTATTCTCCTAGCGCTGTACATAATCAAAAGCAGACTTCACCTTTTTTCTAGCACCTTTTGTTTCACCTCAGATGAATTCACTCTTCTTCTTTTTCTCCATTCTCTCCCCTGCTGCTGTTGTTATCTTTTACTTCCCTTTTTTACCTTTCAGAGAACAATACCTCCTCCTTCTCTCTCAGTCTCGTTCCCTACTGCAGCCTTGACACGGAGGTTCTCTAAATAGTTTAACGAGGAACAATGGCCACCTAAGAGTAGCTAGTTAAAAAGATACTGAGTTTCTGCTTTCTTCTCTCATTGTCATATGACATGCTTGTAGTCGTATTCAACAACGCTTTTCAAGGCGATTCCACACACTTACACGCTCACTTACTCACAAACACGCAGTGGTGCAAAGTACTTCAGTAAAAATACTTTCAAGTACTATTTACGTTGTCTTTTGAGGTATCTGTACTCTACTTGACTATTTACGCTGAACAACAATATAAATGCAACATGCAACAATTTCAAAGATTTTACTGAGTTACAGTTCATATAAGGAAATCAGTCAATTTAAATACATTTCTTAGGCCCTAATCTATGGATTTCACTTGACTGGGAATACAGATATGCACCTATGGTCACACATACATTCAAAAAAAGGTAAGGCGTGGATCAGAAAACCAGTCAGTATCTGGTGTGACCACCATTTGCCTCATGCGGCGTGACATTATCTCCTTCACATAGAGTTGATCAGGCTGTTGATTGTGGCCTGTGGAATGTTGTCTCACTCCTCTTCAATGGCTGTGTGAAGTTGCTGGATATTGATGGGAACTAGCACATACTGTCGTCCACGTCGATCCAGAGCATCCCAAACATGCTCAATGGTTGACATGTCTGGTGAGTATGCAGGCCATGGAAGAACTGGGGCATTTTCAGTATCCACGAATTGTGTACAGATCCTTGTGACATGGGGCTGTGCATTATCATGCTGAAACATGAGGTGATGGCAGCAAATGTAATTGTGTTCGTTGTCCGTAGTTTATACCTGCCCATACTAACACCCCACCGTCACCATGGGGCTCTCTGTACACAATGTTGACATCAGCAAACTGCACAACGCCATACACACTGTCTGCCATCTACCCGGTACAGTTGAAATCAGGATTAATCCTTGAAGAGCACATATCTCCAGCCTGCCAGTTGCCATCGGAGGTGAGCATTTGCCCTCTGAAGTCGGTTACGACACCAAACTGCAGTCAGAACCCAAACTGCAGTCAGGTCAAGACCCTGGTGAGGACGACAAGCACGCAGGTGAGCTTCCCTGAGACGGTTTCTGACAGTTTGTACAGAAATTATTCTGTGGTGCAAACCCACAGCTTCATCAGCTGTCCGGGTGGCTGGTCTCAAATGATCCCGCAGGTGAAGAATCCGGATGTGGAGGTCCTGGGCTGGCGTGGTTACACGTGGTCTGCTTTTCAGGCCGGTTGGATGTACTGCCAAATTCTCTAAAACAACATTGGAGGTGGCTTATGGTAGAGAAATTAACAATTAAATCATATGGCAACAGCTCTGATGGACATTTCTGCAATCAGCATGCCAATTGCATGCTCCTTCGAAACTTGAGACATCTGTGGCATTGTGTTGTGTGACACAACTGCACATTTTAGAGTGGCCTTTTATTGTCCCCAGCACAAGGTGCACCTATGTAATGATCACGCTGTTTAATCAGCTTCTTGCTATGCCACACCTGTCAGGTGGATGAATTACCTTGGCAAAGGAGAAATGCTCACATCCCTGTATGTAAACTAATTCATGCGCAACATTTTAGAAAAACAAGCTTTTTGTGCAAATGGAACATTTCTGGGATCTTTTATTTCATGAGACCAACACTTTACGCGTTGTGTTTATATTTTAGTTCAGTGTATGTTTTTTGACTACTTTTACTTTTACTTCACTACATTCCTAAAGAAAATAATGTACCTTTGACCTTTGAATTTTCCTGACACCCACAATGACTTGCTACATTTTGAATGCTTAGCAGGACAGGGAAATGGTCCAGTTCACACACTTAAGAGAACATCGCTGTTCATCCCTACTGCCTCTTATCACTGAACACAAATGCTTCTTTTGTAAATGATGTCTGAGTGTTGGAGTGTGCCCCTGGCGATCTGTAAGTTTACAAAATGCCACCTTTAATTAAGTAAGTATATTTTAGCAATTATATTTACTTTTGATACTTAATTATATTTAAAACCAAATACTTTTAGACTTTTACAGAAGTAGTATTTTACTGGGTGACTTTCACTTTTACTTGAGTCATTTAAAGGTATCGTTACTTTTATTCAAGTATGACAATGGGTACACGCACACACACACACACTCACCCACACACACACACACAGACACACACACAGATTAATCATCACAATAAACCATGAAGCCATGAAAACATTCCCGCCAGGAACTGAGAGTTCGCTAAGGTCCATCTGAATCTTTATGGTTCTCATTCTGCCCACAGTTAGTCAGTAGAATAAAGCAGTTAGGTTGAGTATAATGTACAAATAACGTTATCATTGGGTTCGCAGCTGTTTTGCAGCAGAGGTCAAGGAGAGATACCGTCTCCAATCCTGAGGACCAATTTACTCCCTGAATGAGATTACATCTAAACTCCAGTTATGTTTTTCTTCATGTTTCCTGGAGAATTAGATTAAACTGAATATAATCACAATGACAGTCATTGTTGTTTATATTGCCATATCCACAACTCTATATTTTATATATCAAATAGAGGGGATAGGTATGTGTGTGAATTTGGGCTTGTGTATCTGGCAAAGCTTTTCTGCTTATTTGTCAGTAGGAACAATCAGACGAACAAGACAGACAACCCCGTTACACAATATTCATACATATTTGGGTAGACAGATTTTGGTCACGCTGTGCATTAGTGTGTGTGTGTGTGTGTGGGTGTGCCTGCAAGCATTCAGGCATTTATCACACGTTCACGTGCGTGTGTGTGTGCGTGCTAGTGTATGTGCATGAGCTTGCCCGCCGGTGTGTGTGTCTCCGCCAGCAGATGTGTGTG
>NC_060186.1:19597077-19622077 GCF_021184085.1 Oncorhynchus gorbuscha | reverse complement strand
GGTAATCAGAGTGACAATGAGAAGTGATCTGTGACTTTGGCCCTGCTCTCCCTCTCCCTCTCGCTCTCTCTCTCTCTCTCTCCCTCTCCCTCTCCCTCTCTCTCTCTCTCTCTCTCTCTCTCTCTCTCTCTCTCTCTCTCTCTCTCTCTCTCTCTCTCTCTCTCTCTCTCTCTCTCTCTCTCTCTCTCTCTCTCTCTCTCTCTCTCTCTCTCTCTCTGTCTCTCTCTCTCTCTCTCCTCTCTCTCTCCCTCTCGCTCTCTCTCTCTCTCTCTCTCTCTCTCTCTCTCTCTCTCTCTCTCTCTCTCTCTCTCTCTCTCTCTCTCTCTCTCTCTCTCTCTCTCTCTCTCTCTCTCTCTCTCCCTCTCTCTCTCTCTCTCTCTCTCTCTCTCTCTCTCTCTCTCTCTCTCTCTCTCTCTCTCTCTCTCTCTCTCTCTCTCTCTCTCTTCCTCTTTCCCTCCTCTCTCTCCATTGCACACGTTCCAGTTTAACTAAGTTGTTCATGTCAACATGTTCATTGCCGTGTTCAAGCAGCAGTGTTACTCACTGTCTGTGTGTGTGTGTGTGTGTGTGTGTGTGTGTGTGTGTGTGTGTGTGTGTGTGTGTGTGTGTGTGTGTGTGTGTGTGTGTGTGTGTGTGTGTGTGTGTGTGTGTGTGTGTGTGTGTGTGTGTGTGTGTGTGTGTCTGTGTCTGTGTCTGTGTGTGTGTGTGTGTGTGTGTGTGTGTGTGTGTGTGTGTGTGTGTGTGTGTGTGTGTGTGTGTGTGTGTGTGTGTGTGTGTGTGTGTGTGTGTGTGTGTGTGTGTGAAAAACTCTGTTTCCATGTGCTGAGGTGAGGGCTCTGTTTCTATGTGCTGAGGTGAGGGCTCTGTTTCTATGTGCTGAGGTGAGGGCTCTGTTTCTATGTGCTGAGGTGAGGGCTCTGTTTCTATGTGCTGAGGTGAGGGCTCTGTTTCTATGTGCTGGGGTGAGGGCTCTGTTTCTATGTGCTGAGGTGAGGGCTCTGTTTCTATGTGCTGAGGTGAGGGCTCTGTTTCTATGTGCTGAGGTGAGGGCTCTGTTTCTATGTGCTGAGGTGAGGGCTCTGTTTCTATGTGCTGGGGTGAGGGCTCTGTTTCTATGTGCTGAGGTGAGGGCGTGAACAGTGAGATTCAGTTTGACAAGAGTTTCTCAGAAGGTTCCCATTCACCAGCTAACTACCTGGCAGTCACAGAATCAATCTACAGTTCACTATTCAGAATGCCTGGCAACTAGTTGTACTTCTGCTTTATCTGAAGGGCTATTTTGACACCCTGAGATAAGACAGCTCACATTCATGTCGAGCTGCTATCGAACATGAGCAAATTGTTCAGGGTGGGAGAATTCTTGGGTTGTTTTCACAGACTAAACTCATTTTAAATTCCAGTAGATTAAATAAAACACAACCACACTAAATGTTAAAAGCTTAAATTTAAACAAAATGTCCAATCTTTTATTTGTAGATGTTAAACTAAAATATTCACACACATTATCTCACAGTTAAGTGTGATTGTTTTTCTGTCGTTACAGCAACAGCTGTTGAGAGGGTTGATGTTTATTTTTTGTATTTTTTTTAATTTAACCTTTATTTAACCAGGCAAGTCAGTTAGGAACAAATTCTTATTTACAACGACAGCCTATGTTTTCCTCTGTCGTGTGAGAGAGGTGCAAATATTCTCAGCGATTTACAGTTCGCGTCGACAACAAAACGAGCTTTGCTGGGGAATAATGGCTGTTTGAAGTTAATGCCCTGAAAGAAAGATTACCCATAATACCCCTTTTTAATACCGGTATTTTTTATACATGCCCCTCTCTCACTTGACTTTTATTGCATTAAGGTACCGTACTGTTTTGCCAGATCAAACTAATCTTTTGTTTGGAGATAAAGTCTCAGAGTTTTAACCCCGAATTAACAACACATTTATATTTCGCCCCCAAAAAATGTTTTTAACAAGTCATCTATCCGCAAAGAGGGGGAAGAGAGAAAAGATAACAACGGCAGACTATGTGTTATTAAACACGTAAAGGATTACATGTAAAAGCAGAACGTTTGGAGATAAATGCAGGGATTACATTGACTTAGAAAACGTCTGGTTAAACGTCTGCTCTCCAGTAATGTACTCGATCAGTGAATAAGGAGGGAGGGAAGGGCGAACTGTGCCGGTTTGACTGTAACCTGTGTAGTGTGTGTTTATGAGTGTGAGGCTCTCTACAGTGTGTGTGCGCCTGTGTGTTTGTGTGCGTGCGTGAGAGAGAGAGAGAGAGAGAGAGAGAGAGAGAGAGAGAGAGAGAGAGAGAGAGAGAGAGAGAGAGAGAGAGAGAGAGAGAGAGAGAGAGTTGTGCATTAGTCTCTTCAACGCAGAGGGAGAGAGAGTGTATGAGTGCAGTGTGTGTGTGTGTGTGTGTGAGACATACCATCATCGGTCCGGATGCTTTCTGTTCCTGCGACTCTGTAAGTGTTCGCTTCTCTTTCTTTCTCTCCGTTCTCGTTCACCGCCGCCTTCATCTGTCTTCTGCTTCAGTTATCATCCAAATCAAATCAAATGTATTTATATAGTTATATAGTTATGAGTTATCAGGAGAAGAAAAGTGAGATGCAGAGAATTACTGCGTTGGTGGGAAAGCACTTTCTGCTCTAATGTTGGTTTACAGCTGCTTTAAAAGTTCTGTCACAAAAACACAGTACATGTATGTTCTGTGCAGTGTTGGGCAATGGGCTGAGCTGGCCATGTGACAAGAAGACATTCTCCGTCCTCTTTATTGTCTCCTGATTAGTTTGAGATGTAATTGAGGGATACGAGATGAGAATGGTTTGTTTTTAAGGAGCTTTATCGTCATCATTGACGCTGAATGAACAGATTGAGATACAGAATAGATTGACCGATGTTGACTGGATTGGTTTTCATGTGGCGTAAATCACAACCATTTTCGCACTATTTACAGTCATTTCTGCTGAGTAATGTTTGAATATACGATGATGATGATGATGAATATATTATTATTGTTATTGGTATCTTTATACTAGTGTGTGTTAATGTGATTATTATAATGTAATGTTATTATTGTCATTATAATATTACACTAATATTGTTGTATATTTTGGTATTATTATCAATCTTTCTTTAAGTCGTCTCACTGACATTTTGTTCAGTTGTGGAAATAATAATGATTTGATGGCTCCTTCAGATACATTGACATCTTTACTAAGAATGTCTGTGATGCTTGTATGAAATACTGGAATAGAGTGATTTCGCTGACATGGCTGTGGTATGAGTGTATCAGACAGATTCTGTGGTCAAAGTGACAGATTCCACAGGGATAGCGAGAGAGAGAGAGAGAGAGAGAGAGAGAGAGAGAGAGAGAGAGAGAGAGAGAGAGAGAGAGAGAGAGAGAGAGAGAGAGAGGATAGAGTGAAGGTATAGAGAAACAGAGAAACAGAGAGAGAGAGAGAGAGAGAGAGAGAGAGAGGATAGAGTGAAGGTATAGAGAAACAGAGAGAGAGAGAGAGAGAGAGAGAGAGAGAGAGAGAGAGAGAGAGAGAGAGAGAGAGAGAGAGGATAGAGTGAAGGTATAGAGAAACAGAGAGAGAGAGAGAGAGGATAGAGTGAAGGTATAGAGAAACAGAGAGAGAGAGAGAGAGAGGGGAGAGAGAGAGAGAGAGAGAGAGAGGATAGAGTGAAGGTATAGAGAAACAGAGAGAGAGAGAGAGAGAGAGAGAGGATAGAGTGAAGGTATAGAGAAACAGAGAGAGAGAGAGAGAGGATAGAGTGAAGGTATAGAGAAACAGAGAGAGAGAGAGAGAGAGGGAGAGAGAGAGAGAGATAGAGAGAGAGGATAGAGTGAAGGTATAGAGAAACAGAGAGAGAGAGAGAGAGAGAGAGGATAGAGTGAAGGTATAGAGAAACAGAGAGAGAGAGGATAGAGTGAAGGTATAGAGAAACAGAGAGCATATTTTATTTTTTTAAACGTTTATTTAACTAGGCAAGTCAGTTAAAGAACAAATTCTTATTTTCAATGACGGCCTAGGAACAGTGGGTTAACTGCCTGTTCAGGGGCAGAACGACAGATTTGCACCTTGTCAGCCAGGGGATATGAACTTGCAACCTTTCGGTTACTAGCCCAACGCTCCAACCACTAGGCTACCCTAGAGAGAGGGTAACAGAAAGAGAGACACAGAAAGAGAGGAAGAAAGAGACCGATCGATAGAAAGAGAGAGATGCAGAAGTAAAGGGAAAAGAGCGAGACTGATTGTAAGGAAGGAGCAGAGATGAGGAAAGGGACTCCTAGGGGTGCTGAGGGGAGCAGTGTGGAACTCTCACTCTCTACCGTTTGTCCCTGTGTGTTTATTGGGGGAGGGGGGGGGGGGGTCGTGGTGTAATGTCGCCTTTTATGAGTGGGTCCACACCAGATGTCTAAACACCTAAATGTGCCTTATGAGTAAAGCTGCATACATGGTTATAAAAGAACACTTCAATTTCTGCTGCTACAATTATAGGTATAAATGTGTATTTTAGTGTGGAATCATTGCATTGGTATTGCATTGTAATACATTGTGGGATATTATTGTAAAGTAGGACAGTGGATTATTTTTTGTGGTAGTGTAATTTGTTACTGTTTGAAACTTTTACATTGAATGGAATTCATTCAGGAATTATGGGAATCAAAGTGTGTAATGTGAATTAAAGTTGACCTGTAGTAAATTGGATTTATGTAGCATTAACTAGAAAAGCATTGCGGATTAAAATGGTTAAGTGTTTTTAAAGGGATAGGGTGGCGTGTTACGGACTGTTATCTGTTATGAGAAAGCGGGGTACAGTGTGTGTGTGTGTGTGTGTGTGTGTGTGTGTGTGTGTGTGTGTGTGTGTGTGTGTGTGTGTGTGTGTGTGTGTGTGTGTGTGTGTGTGTGTGTGTGTGTGTGTGTGTGTGTGTGTGTGTGTGTGTGTGTGTGTGTGTGTGTGTGTGTGTGTGTGTGTGTGTGTGTGTGTGTGTGTGTGTGTGTGTGTGTGTGTGTGTGTGTGTGTGTGTGTGCGTAATTGAGTGGTGTGTCCGTGGTCTGAACACTAATGCAGACCTTGTCCTCTCTCTCCCTTTCTCTCTCTCTCTCTCCCTATGGCCTCTCTGGGCCTCTTTCTCTCTCTCTCTCTCTGTCTCTCTCTCTCTCTGTCTCTGGGTCTTTCTCTCAGACTGGTCCATTGTCTGGCCCATATTGTAAGTCCGCCGAGTGGCTTGATAACCGTGTCTCCATGTTGGAAAAAAGAAAGAAAGACAGACAGAAGAATAGCAGAGCAGAATGCTAAATGTCTCCCTCTCTCTCCCTCTCTCTCCCCTCCACTCTCAACCCACAGACCTCCCCAGTGCTGTCAGCTGACCTCTCTAACAGCCAATCGGCGACTGATAAATTAGTTTCAGTAGTTTGGAGGCGAAAGTGCAGAGGACTTTTCTCTGGCCGCCCCTCTTGTGTCCCTCTGTCTGTGTGTCTGTCTTCTCTGTTTGGGTGGGAGTCTTCTGGGTTCATTGAGGGGGGCTAACGAGAGATGGGTCACATGGCCAGAGGTTAGAGGTCAAAGTTTAGGGCAGACTATTGCATCATGGTCGGTTGGAGTATTAAAAGTCAGAGGCTGTTGATTCTGAGAGGGGAAGAAGCCAAGCAAAGTCCTGTCCTGGGATTCTCTCATTCCTGTGTCCTCTGTCCCTCCATCCCGCCTTCCATCCCCCTCTCTCTCCCTCTTTCCATCCCTGTACGCCCCACAATGACAGACAGTGTTAGTCTCGTTGGCCTTACCCAGGGTGGTACAATAGCAACTCTGTGTCTGCAGGTAGGGAGGAGGACGGGGGAAAGGGGGAGGAGGGGAAGAGGGAGGGGAGGAGGGGGGTCAAGGGAAGGGAGGAGGCCATTTGGGTGAGGTGGGAGAGTTTCAAAGGACGGGGCAAAAGGGAGAGCCCAGCTGTGAATAAGTGGGTATGTGGATGTGAGTGTGTGTTTGTGTGTGCTTTCGCCTGTCTGCGTTCCTGTTTCCTTGCGTGCGTGCGCGTGCGTACGTGTGTGTGTGTGTGTGTGTGTGTGTGTGTGTGTGTGTGTGTGTGTGTGTGTGTGTGTGTGTGTGTGTGTGTGTGTGTGTGTGTGTGTGTGTGTGTGTGTGTGTGTGTGTGTGTGTGTGTGTGTGTGTGTGTGTGTGTGTGTGTGTGTGTGTGTGTGTGTGTGAGAGAGAGAGAGAGAGAGAGAGAGAGACAGAGAGAGTGACTGTTCAGTCTGTTGTTGTTTCTCTTCTATCCGTGGGCCACTCCAGAGAGCTGAGTGAGCCTCTGTCTGGTGTTTTTTACAGGGAGCCGTAGAGAATGACAGAGACAAATGGACAAGACTTTTTATGGATGAGCTGAACAACTGGAGTCTAAACAGTGAGCGTCACACAATGGAAAATCTGTGTTCATCTGTCAATAAACATTAAGGCTCCACTTCTTCCCTCATAAACATCAGGGAATAGGTCTGAAATGCAACGGCGACATTGTCGTTTTGCCGTTTTTCTCCCTCTCCAAAGCTTTCTCACGGCCGAGCCCCGCGACTGTCAGCTCAACCAGCCCAGAAAGAGAGAGAGAAAGAGAGACCGAGTGAATGACTGGCGGCCTTTTTCAGTCCCATTTCACTTGCTTTATTTTCCCCAGCTAACCCTCATATGGAATCTCTCCAAGGTAAAATGGCAGTGAAAATCACAGCGTGGTGACTCAGTCTGAAGAAATAACAATTACAACAACATGATGGAGTATGCAGACTGCTGCAATGAGCAGTGATGACTATCTACAGCCCAGGCAGGACAGAACAGGACAGGAGAGAGAGAGAGAGAGAGAGAGAGAGAGAGAGAGAGAGAGAGAGAGAGAGAGAGAGAGAGAGAGAGACTGAAGCACTTTGGGGACCACAAAATACATGAGCTGGCCCTCTGTCCTCCCTGACAGCACACACACATACACACACACACACACACACACACACACACACACACACACACACACACACACACACACACACACACACACACACACACACACACACACACACACACACACACACACACACACACACACACACACACACACACACACACACACACACACACACACACACACACACACACACACACAGCCGATGTTCAAAGTCCCAAGTGTGTGTGTGTGTGATGACATTGATGACAGTGACATTAGCCACTGTCTTATTGCCTTTTGTGGTTAATCTGGACAGGAAACGCGGTCGCTCCCTCAGCCTCCATTTCAGAGAAAAAAACAGAGGGCGCTTTGTGTGTGAGTGTGCGTCTGTGTCGGTGCGTCATGTTAGCATACAGTACATCTGCAATAATTCTACAAGGTTTCTCTCATTCCTTTATACACTCTCCTCTTGTCATCACCCATATGACATTGAACATGTAACTGGAACAGAATAGATAGAATGACAGTCAAGTCAATGAGAGTGGTTGGTGTGTGTGTGTAGCCTACTAGCTGAAATGACTACTAGCCACTACAATGACCAGGGAATATCACTGACTCCATTGAAGTGTGGAGTCCTTAAATCCACTAGCTTATGTGTTCCCTTTCTCCTGTTGCAGCCTCACTGTTCCCACTGACAGAAAGGACAGCCTATTAATAGATATTAGGCAATATCCTTAAGAGTCAAACAAGACACGGAGAGGAGGAGGAGGAGGAGGAGGAGGAGGAGGAGGAGGAGGAGGAGGAGGAGGAGGAGGAGGAGGAGGAGGTGGGGAGGAGGAGGAGAGGAGGCGGGGGGACAAACAGCTGATTGTGTAAAGAAGGATCACTAAGTAAGACAATACTACAAGCTAGCTCAGTGCTTCACCAGAGGGAGGGAGGGAGGGAGGGAGGGAGGGAGGGAGGGAGGGAGGGAGGGAGGGAGGGAGGGAGGGAGGGAGGGAGGGAGGGAGGGAGGGAGGGAGGGAGGGAGGGAGGGAGGGAGTTGATACCATATTTCAATACCTGATGGACCATTGGTTTACAGTCATTCCTCAGGTGTTATACAGTGTACCTATGGACATGCTGAGGTTTTCTGTACTGCTGTTTGATACACTGTTCTGTTCCCTTACCTCAGACACAGCTGTAAAGTTCTCTCTCACACACACATGCATTCACACGCAGCTAACTGTCACCTGACTGACAGGTAGTAGAGGAAGGGTCGCACAGAGATGACGTCACGACCTCTTGGGGATTTAAAGGTTGTAATGATTTTAAGCAGTGTGGTAACTGGACCTATATGAACTTCTAATATTCATTTCTATCTGTTTAATATGCATGTTTATTCAGCAATTGAAGTACAGGATCACAGGTCAAATAGAGGATAATGGTTGTGTACATAACACAGTTAATGTAGTATTCTCTAGAGAAACATTCTGATCTCTGTAGAAGAAGAGGAAGAATTATTACTAAGAGAGGGAAAGATAGATGAACAGAGAGATTTAGAGAAAGAAAGCGAGAAAGAGACTGACCAAGACAGAGAGATAGAAAGAGAATGAGACAGATAGAGAGAGAGACAGAGAGATAGAAAGAGAATAAGAGAGAGACAGAGAGACAGAGACATAGAGTGAGACAGAGAGATAGAAAGAGAATGAGACAGATAGATAGAGACAGAGAGAGAGAGACAGAGAGAGAGACAGAGAGATAGAAAGAGAATGAGACAGATAGAGAGAGACAGAGAGACAGAGAGATAGAAAGAGAATGAGACAGATAGAGAGATACAGAGAGAGAGAGGCAGAGAGATAGAAAGAGAATGAGACAGATAGAGAGAGACAGAGATACAGAGAGATAGAAAGAGAATGAGACAGATAGAGACAGGGAGACAGAGAGATAGAAAGAGAATTAGAGAGAGACAGAGAGATAGAAAGAGAATGAGACAGATAGATAGAGACAGAGAGAGAGAGAGACAGAGAAATAGAAAGAGAATGAGACAGATAGAGAGAGACAGAGAGACAGAGAGATAGAAAGAGAATGAGACAGATAGAGAGATACAGAGAGAGAGAGAGGTAGAAAGAGAATGAGACAGATAGAGAGATACAGAGAGACAGAGACATAGAGAGAGAGAGACAGAGAGACAGAGAGATAGAAAGAGAATGAGACAGATAGAGAGATACAGAGAGACAGAGACAGAGAGAGAGAGAGACAGAGAGATAGAAAGAGAATGAGACAGATAGAGAGATACAGAGACAGAGAGAGAGAGACAGAGAGATAGAAAGAGAATGAGACAGATAGAGACAGGGAGACAGAGAGATAGAAAGAGAATGAGACAGATAGAGAGAGACAGAGAGAGACAGAGAGATAGAAAGAGAATGAGACAGATAGAGAGAGACAGAGAGAGACAGAGAGATAGAAAGAGAATGAGACAGATAGAGAGATAATGAGACAGAGGCAGAGAGAGAGACAGATAAGAGACAGAGAGATAGACAGAGAGAGAATGAGACAGATAGAGAGATACAGAGAGACAGAGAGAGAGACAGAGACAGAGAGATAGAAAGAGAATGAGACAGATAGAGACAGAGAGACAGAGAGATAGAAAGAGAATGAGACAGATAGAGAGAGACAGAGAGACAGAGACAGAGAGATAGAAAGAGAATGAGACAGATAGAGACAGGGAGACAGAGAGATAGAAAGAGAATGAGACAGATAGAGACAGGGAGACAGAGAGATAGAAAGAGAATGAGACAGATAGAGAGAGACAGAGAGAGACAGAGAATGAGACAGATAGAGAGAGACAGAGAGACAGAGAGATAGAAAGAGAATGAGACAGATAGAGAGAGACAGAGATACAGAGAGATAGAAAGAGAAAGAGACAGATAGAGAGAGAGAAAAGGGCAACCAGTGAAGAACACACACCATTGTAAATACAACCCTATTTATGCTTATTTATTTTATCTTGTGTCCTTTACCATTTGTACATTGTTAAAACACTGTATATATATAATATGACATTTGTAATGTCTTTATTGTTTTGAAACTTATGTATGTGTAATGTTTACTGTTAATTTTTATTGTTTATTTCACTTTATATATTCACTTTATATATTATCTACTTCACTTGCTTTGGCAATGTTAACACATGTTTTCCATGCCAATAAAGCCCTTGAATTGAATTGAATTGAATTGAGAGACAGAGAGACAGAGAGACAGAGACAGAGAGACAGAGAGAGAGACAGATAGAGAGAGACAGAGAGCAGTCTGAAGGTGTGTGTAATATCATCTAGCATATAGGAGATGACTGCTTTGTTTCTCACTCAGTCTTCATGAAACAAATCTTTACTCCCGTCGGAGCACCTCTAACATGAATCATTTAACACATTGCTACTGGGATGTGTGGAGACACGGGGCTCAGTGTGTGTGTGTGTGTGTGTGTGTGTGTGTGTGTGTGTGTGTGTGTGTGTGTGTGTGTGTGTGTGTGTGTGTGTGTGTGCGTGTGCGTGTGCGTGTGCGTGCGCGTGCGTGTGCGTGTGTGTGTGTGTCTCTAGATGTGTGTATGTCAGCTCGTTCCTCTCTCTCTCTGTGCAGAGTCGTCGTTGAAGTGGGTCATTTGTGCTGGACTGGCTGGTGTTAAGTGAGTTAACCACCGGGCAGTCAGTCTGTGACGGAGATTAACAGTCAATCAGTCTACTTGGGTAGTTAATATGGACACAGTATTTGGCCGATTAGTGACTTAACAGTACATGTACATGTGTAATATGAGAGGGACTCAGTCATCATCAAAGAGATGAAGTCTTCCAGGGGAAGTGGTTCTTTAATCTAAGCTTAGTAGCTAACGCAAACTCTCAGCCAGGGTGTGTGTGTGCGTGTGTGCACCGTTGAGAGAGGAAGGTAGAGAGCTGGACACCTGAGTCGTGATTTCTGAACACATCAGATGTCCAGTTCTCTTTCCAGTGGTTCCCGTGCTGTCGATTTAAAAAGATTGTTTTTACATCATGTATTGGTCGGAATGTTGGCGCGTCGAGCATGTTCAGTTTGCCATGAGTGTGTGTGTGTGTGTGTGTGTGTGTGTGTGTGTGTGTGTGTGTGTGTGTGTGTGTGTGTGTGTGTGTGTGTGTGTGTGTGTGTGTGTGTGTGTGTGTGTGTGTGTGTGTGTGTGTGTGTGTGTGTGTGTGTGTGTGTGTGTGTGTGTAACGGCCCGGTGTGTCTGTATGTGCCTGGTTGTATTTTTCCGGCTGCCGTGGAGAGAGGGGAGGTGTTCTGGCATGTCTGTCTGTGTTTCGCCACAGAAGGAAGGAGTGAAATTATGCTAATGGTCGCTAATTATGACCTTGGAGACTGGCTTAGCTGCCAATGTATCGACTTAATAAAGCCCTTCTTTTTAATCCCAACACCACTACTGTACATGGGTTCAATGTTTCATGGAGCAGCCTCTTGTGCAGGACAGGTCTGCCAACTTGAAATGAAATAGCTGCTATAACCTGCACACACGGTGTGCTGATTTCTATAGTGATTAGACATCAAAGGCTTGAAGGGAAATATACATTTTATTGCTCAAGAGGAGAGCTGTGAAAGGAGGAAGGATGGAGGGGTGAGAGGGAGATGGAGGGAGGAGCGGAGGGCACAGCAGAGGGGAGGAAAGAGGGGGGGTGGAGGGGTGAGAGGAGGAGAGAGAGGGTGTTGTGTCTAACCTCAGGAATATTCCGGAGTCGCAGCATCCAACAGACTGGGTTCTTGTTCTCCTGGGAGGTGTGTGACCTGCCCAAAAGTTGCTCTTAGGTACACAGATCTAGGATCAGCGTACCCTCCCTGCTGCTACCCTTAACTATTCAGCGGTAAAACCCCAAACTGACCTTAGATCAGTGTCCAGGGTTACCACTCCAGTCCTGTGTGGTGTCTAGAGGACGTGGGAGGAGTGCAGCTGGGAAGAGAGGTGTGGACAGGACATGGGTGGAGGGGCGGTGGTCTGGTTAAGGTGGGGTGGACTGAGGACGGTTGTGTGTGTGTGAGGAGGGGCTGTGTTTATCTGAGTGGTGTGTGTGTGTGTGTGTGTGTGTGTGTGTGTGTGTGTGTGTGTGTGTGTGTGTGTGTGTGTGTGTGTGTGTGTGTGTGTGTGTGTGTGTGTGTGTGTGTGTGTGTGTGTGTGTGTGTGTGTGTGTGTGTGTGTGTAGCAGGAACAAAAGGCTCCAGTGTGTGAGAGTGAAAGGAGGTAAAGTAAACAGCCTGTGATGAGGACAGACCTGCTGTGTGTGTGTGTGTGTGTGTGTGTGTGTGTGTGTGTGTGTGTGTGTGTGTGTGTGTGTGTGTGTGTGTGTGTGTGTGTGCGTGCGTGCGTGCGTGCGTGCGTGCGTGCGTGTGTGTGTGTGTGCGCGTCGCGTGGCCTATAGTTGATACAGCTGGGCCTTCCTCTCTCTCTGCCCAGAGTGTGAAACACTGGGGGAACTCAACACACACTTTCTAACATTTCACAGATGATAAAGATATATATTTAGAAATATCACAATTGTTTTCATTTCTACATTTTCTTGTGGTAAAGATATATATTTAGAAATATCACAATTGTTTTCAATTCTACACTTTCTTGTGGTAAAGATATATATTTAGAAATATCACAATTGTTTTCAATTCTACACTTTCTTGTGATAAAGATATATATTTAGAAATATCACAATTGTTTTCAATTCTACACTTTCTTGTGGTAAAGATATATATTTAGATATATCACAATTGTTTTCATTTCTATAATTTCTTGTGGTTTTGGAAAAACTTGTCTTACCTTCTCCTTTCATTTGATCATTTGTCAGCATCACTGCTGCTGCTGTGTTCAAAGCCTGTGTAGACAGATAAGGGAATTCTGGAATAGGCATGTGTAGTTAGATAAGGGAATTCTGGAATAGGCATGTGTAGTTAGATAAGGGAATTCTGGAATAGGCATGTGCAGATAGATAAGGGAATTCTGGAATAGCATGTGCAGATAGATAAGGGAATTCTGGAATAGGCATGTGTAGATAGATAAGGGAATTCTGGAATAGGCATGTGTAGATAGATAAGGGAATTCTGGAATAGGCATGTGCAGATAGATAAGGGAATTCTGGAATAGGCATGTGTAGATAGATAAGGGAATTCTGGAATAGGCATGTGTAGTTAGATAAGGGAATTCTGGAATAGGCATGTGCAGATAGATAAGGGAATTCTGGAATAGGCATGTGCAGATAGATAAGGGAATTCTGGAATAAGCATGTGTAGTTAGATAAGGGAATTCTGGAATAGGCATGTGCAGATAGATAAGGGAATTCTGGAATAGCATGTGCAGATAGATAAGGGAATTCTGGAATAGGCATGTGTAGATAGATAAGGGAATTCTGGAATAGGCATGTGTAGATAGATAAGGGAATTCTGGAATAGGCATGTGTAGATAGATAAGGGAATTCTGGAATAGGCATGTGTAGTTAGATAAGGGAATTCTGGAATGGGCATGTGTAGTTAGATAAGGGAATTCTGGAATAGGCATGTGTAGATAGATAAGGGAATTCTGGAATAGGCATGTGCAGATAGATAAGGGAATTCTGGAATAGGCATGTGCAGATAGATAAGGGAATTCTGGAATAGGCATGTGCAGATAGATAAGGGAATTCTGGAATAGGCATGTGCAGATAAGGGAATTCTGGAATAGGCATGTGTAGATAGATAAGGGAATTCTGGAATAGGCATGTGTAGATAGATAAGGGAATTCTGGAATAGGCATGTGCAGATAGATAAGGGAATTCTGGAATAGGCATGTGTAGATAGATAAGGGAATTCTGGAATAGGCATGTGCAGATAGATAAGGGAATTCTGGAATAGCATGTGCAGATAGATAAGGGAATTCTGGAATAGGCATGTGTAGTTAAATAGTAGGTGTTTTGGGTACGCGAAAATGGGTTTTATAGTATGTGACATCTCTGACATGTTGTAAATAGTAGGCGTTTTGGGTACGCGAAAATGGGTTTTATAGTATGTGACATCTCTGACATGTTGTAAATAGTAGGCGTTTTGGGTACGCGAAAATGGGTTTTATAGTATGTGACATCTCTGACATGTTGTAAATAGTAGGCGTTTTGGGTACGCGAAAATGGGTTTTATAGTATGTGACATCTCTGACATGTTGTAAATAGTAGGCGTTTTGGGTACGCGAAAATGGGTTTTATAGTATGTGACATCTCTGACATGTTGTAAATAGTAGGCGTTTTGGGTACGCGAAAATGGGTTTTATAGTATGTGACATCTCTGACATGTTGTACGCTTTAAACGCCAGGAGGTCAAACTCCTTTCGGCTTTTCATCTAGTAGACTTCGCTGCACGCTACTGATGTCATGCAGGTGAATGAGGACCCAAAAGCGACTTGGCGAGTCTTTAATCCAGTAAAGCAAATCTACAATCATAAGACATAATTCCACTCGTAATGACGAGAACAGACTGGAGACTCGATCAAGAACTGCAGGTTGCCTCGGGAAGGCACTTGAACGTAGCAGACTCAGACACCTGCTCACCACGCAGCATCTGAGGGAAACACGACACGACAGGGCGATACACAGACACAGCACGGTGAACAATAGACAAGGATCCGACAGGGCAGAAACGGAAAACAAGGGGAGAAATAGGGACTCTAATCAGGGAAAAGGATAGGGAACAGGTGTGGGAAGACTAAATGATTGATTAGGGGAATAGGAACAGCTGGGAGCAGGAACGGAACGATAGAGAGAAGAGAGAGAGGAAGAGAGAGAGAAAAAGGGGAACGAACCTAAAAAAGACCAGCAGGGGAAAACGAACAGAGGGAAAAGCAAAATGACAAGACAATCTAAGACAAAACATGACAGTACCCCCCACTCACCGAGCGCCTCCTGGCGCACTCGAGGAGGAATCCTGGCGGCAACGGAGGAAATCATCAATAAGTGAACGGTCCAGCACGTCCCGAGACGGAACCCAACTCCTCTCCTCAGGACCGTAACCCTCCCAATCCACTAAGTATTGGTGACCCCGTCCCCGAGAACGCATGTCCATGATCCTACGTACCTTGTAAATAGGTGCGCTCTCGACAAGGACGGGAGGGGGAGGGAAGACGAACGGGGTGCGAAGAAAGGGCTTGACACAGGAGACATGGAAGACAGGATGGACGCGACGAAGATGTCGCGGAAGAAGCAGTCGCACAGCGACAGGATTGACGACCTGGGAGACACGGAACGGACCAATGAACCGCGGAGTCAACTTACGAGAAGCTGTCGTAAGAGGAAGGTTGCGAGTGGAAAGCCACACTCTCTGGCCGCAACAATACCTTGGACTCTTAATCCTACGTTTATTGGCGGCTCTCACAGTCTGTGCCCTGTAACGGCAAAGTGCAGACCTCACCCTCCTCCAGGTGCGCTCACAACGTTGGACAAACGCTTGAGCGGAGGGAACGCTGGACTCGGCAAGCTGGGATGAGAACAGAGGAGGCTGGTAACCCAGACTACTCTGAAACGGAGATAACCCGGTAGCAGACGAAGGAAGCGAGTTGTGAGCGTATTCTGCCCAGGGGAGCTGTTCTGCCCAAGACGCAGGGTTTCTGAAAGAAAGGCTGCGTAGTATGCGACCAATCGTCTGATTGGCCCTCTCTGCTTGACCGTTAGACTGGGGATGAAACCCGGAAGAGAGACTGACGGACGCACCAATCAAACGACAGAACTCCCTCCAAAACTGTGACGTGAATTGCGGGCCTCTGTCTGAAACGGCGTCTAACGGGAGGCCATGAATTCTGAACACATTCTCGATGATGATTTGTGCCGTCTCCTTAGCGGAAGGAAGTTTAGCGAGGGGAATGAAATGTGCCGCCTTAGAGAACCTATCGACAACCGTAAGAATCACAGTCTTCCCCGCAGACAAAGGCAGACCGGTAATGAAGTCTAGGGCGATGTGAGACCATGGTCGAGAAGGAATGGGGAGCGGTCTGAGACGACCGGTAGGAGGAGAGTTACCCGACTTAGTCTGCGCGCAGTCCGAACAAGCAGCCACGAAACGGCGCGTGTCACGCTCCTGAGTCGGCCACCAAAAGCGCTGGCGAATAGACGCAAGAGTGCCTCGAACACCGGGATGACCAGCTAATTTGGCAGAGTGAGCCCACTGAAGAACAGCCAGACGAGTGGAAACAGGAACGAACAGGAGGTTACTAGGACAAGCGCGCGGCGACGCAGTGTGCGTGAGTGCTTGCTTAACCTGTCTTTCAATTCCCCAGACTGTCAACCCGACAACACGCCCATAAGGAAGAATCCCTCGGGATCAGTAGAAGCCACAGAAGAACTAAACAGACGGGTTAAGGCATCAGGCTTGGTGTTTTTGCTACCCGGACGGTAAGAAATCACAAACTCGAAACGAGCGAAAAACAACGCCCAACGAGCTTGACGGGCATTAAGTCGTTTGGCAGAACGGATGTACTCAAGGTT
The DNA here is from genome assembly GCF_021184085.1 of Oncorhynchus gorbuscha. Classification (NCBI taxonomy): domain Eukaryota; kingdom Metazoa; phylum Chordata; class Actinopteri; order Salmoniformes; family Salmonidae; genus Oncorhynchus; species Oncorhynchus gorbuscha. The sequence continues at coordinate 19,605,664 of NC_060186.1, read as the reverse complement.
CTTATGGTCTGTCCAAACGACAAAGGAACGGTCGCCCCCTCCAACCACTGTCGCCATTCGCCTAGGGCTAAGCGGATGGCGAGCAGTTCGCGGTTACCCACATCATAGTTGCGTTCAGATGGCGACAGGCGATGAGAAAAATAAGCGCAAGGATGAACCTTATCGTCAGACTGGAAGCGCTGGGATAGAATGGCTCCCACGCCTACCTCTGAAGCGTCAACCTCGACAATGAATTGTCTAGTGACGTCAGGAGTAACGAGGATAGGAGCGGACGTAAAACGTTCTTTTAGAAGATCAAAAGCTCCCTGGGCGGAACCGGACCACTTAAAACACGTCTTGACAGAAGTAAGAGCTGTGAGAGGGGCAGCAACTTGACCGAAATTACGAATGAAACGCCGATAGAAATTAGCGAAACCTAGAAAGCGCTGCAACTCGACACGTGACCTTGGAACGGGCCAATCACTGACAGCTTGGACCTTAGCGGAATCCATCTGAATGCCTTCAGCGGAAATAACGGAACCGAGAAAAGTAACGGAGGAGACATGAAAAGAGCACTTCTCAGCCTTCACGTAGAGACAATTCTCTAAAAGGCGCTGTAGAACACGTCGAACGTGCTGAACATGAATCTCGAGTGACGGTGAAAAAATCAGGATATCGTCAAGATAGACAAATACAAAGATGTTCAGCATGTCTCTCAGAACATCATTAACTAATGCCTGAAAAACAGCTGGCGCATTGGCGAGACCAAACGGCAGAACCCGGTACTCAAAATGCCCTAACGGAGTGTTAAACGCCGTTTTCCACTCGTCCCCCTCTCTGATGCGCACGAGATGGTAAGCGTTACGAAGGTCCAACTTAGTAAAGCACCTGGCTCCCTGCAGAATCTCGAAGGCTGATGACATAAGGGGAAGCGGATAACGATTCTTAACCGTTATGTCATTCAGCCCTCGATAATCCACGCAGGGGCGCAGAGTACCGTCCTTTTCTTAACAAAAAGAACCCCGCCCCGGCCGGAGAGGAAGAAGGCACTATGGTACCGGCGTCAAGAGACACAGATAAATAATCCTCGAGAGCCTTACGTTCGGGAGCCGACAGAGAGTATAGTCTACCCCGAGGAGGAGTGGTCCCCGGAAGGAGATCAATACTACAGTCATACGACCGGTGAGGAGGAAGGGAGTTGGCTCGGGACCGACTGAAGACCGTGCGCAGATCATGATATTCCTCCGGCACTCCTGTCAAATCGCCAGGTTCCTCCTGAGAAGTGGGGACAGAAGAAATGGGAGGGATGGCAGACATTAAACACTTCACATGACAAGAAACGTTCCAGGATAGGATAGAATTACTAGACCAATTAATAGAAGGATTATGACATACTAGCCAGGGATGACCCAAAACAACAGGTGTAAAAGGTGAACGAAAAATCAAAAAAGAAATAGTCTCACTGTGGTTACCAGATACTGTGAGAGTTAAAGGTAGTGTCTCAAATCTGATACTGGGAAGATGACTACCATCTAAGGCTAACATGGGCGTAGGCTTGTCTAACTGTCTGAAAGGAATGTCATGTTTCCGAGCCCATGCTTCGTCCATGAAACAACCCTCAGCCCCAGAGTCAATCAAGGCACTGCATGTAGCACCCGAACCGGTCCAGCGTAGATGGACCGACATAGTAGTACAGGATCTAGATGAAGAGACCTGAGTAGTAGCGCTCACCAGTAGCCCTCCGCTTACTGATGAGCTCTGGCCTTTACTGGACATGAATTGACAAAATGTCCATCAAATCCGCAATAGAGGCACAGGCGGTTGGTGATCCTCCGTTCCCTCTCCTTAGTCGAGATGCGAATACCTCCCAGCTGCATGGGCTCAGTCTCTGAGCCAGAGGAGGGAGATGGTTGCGATGTGGAGCAGGGAAACACCGTTGACGCGAGCTCTCTTCCACGAGCTTGGTGACGAAGATCTACCCGTCGTTCTATGCGGATGGCGAGAGCAATCAAAGAGTCCACACTGGAAGGAACCTCCCGAGAGAGAATCTCATCTTTGACCACTGCGTGGAGTCCCTCCAGAAAACGAGCGAGCAGCGCCGGCTCGTTCCAGTCACTAGAGGCAGCAAGAGTGCGAAACTCTATAGAGTAATCCGTTATGGATCGATCACCTTGGCATAGGGAAGCCAGGGCCCTAGAAGCCTCCTACCAAAAACTGAACGGTCAAAAACCCGAATCATCTCCTCTTTAAAGTTCTGGTAATTGTTTGAACAATCAGCCCTTGCCTCCCAGATAGCTGTGCCCCACTCTCGAGCCCGGCCAGTAAGGAGTGAAATGACGTAAGCAACCCGAGCTCTCTCTCTAGAGTATGTGTTGGGTTGGAGAGAGAACACAATATCACACTGGGTGAGAAAGGAGCGGCACTCCGTGGGCTGCCCGGAGTAGCAAGGTGGGTTATTAACCCTAGGTTCCGGAGGCTCAGCAGGCCAGGAAGTAACAGGTGGCACGAGACGAAGACTCTGGAACTGTCCAGAGAGGTCGGAAACCTGAGCGGCCAGGTTCTCCACGGCATGGCGAGCAGCAGACAATTCCTGCTCGTGTCTGCCGAGCATGGCTCCTTGGATCTCGACGGCAGTGTTACGAGCGTCTGTAGTCGCTGGGTCCATTCTTTGGTCGGATCCTTCTGTCATGCAGGTGAATGAGGACCCAAAAGCGACTTGGCGAAAACAGAGTCTTTAATCCAGTAAAGCAAATCTACAATCATAAGACATAATTCCACTCGTAATGACGAGAACAGACTGGAGACTCGATCAAGAACTGCAGGTTGCCTCGGGAAGGCACTTGAACGTAGCAGACTCAGACACCTGCTCACCACGCAGCATCTGAGGGAAACACGACACGACAGGGCGATACACAGACACAGCACGGTGAACAATAGACAAGGATCCGACAGGGCAGAAACGGAAAACAAGGGGAGAAATAGGGACTCTAATCAGGGAAAAGGATAGGGAACAGGTGTGGGAAGACTAAATGATTGATTAGGGGAATAGGAACAGCTGGGAGCAGGAACGGAACGATAGAGAGAAGAGAGAGAGGAAGAGAGAGAGAAAAAGGGGAACGAACCTAAAAAGACCAGCAGGGGGAAAACGAACAGAGGGAAAAGCAAAATGACAAGACAATCTAAGACAAAACATGACAACTGAGGAACGAGAATAGCTCATAATCATATATGGTGACACCCTGTCACAAAACACACGAATGGCGGGAATACATGCAATTTCATTGGATGAAGCATTCTCAGTCTGGATGAGCCCAGGATGTTTATGTTGCTTATTACATTCGATGTTCCTAAACAGTACGTTGTAAATAGTACGTAGTACGATTAGTACACGGTATGCCTTTTTTAGTCCGTAGTAGGCAAGACAGATTTGACAGAGGCAGAGGTGACTGGATTACTGGACTATTAATTAATACAGTGTCGAATCGAAACAGAGAACTCACGGAATACTGGCAGCTGCCACTCACTTCCTTGAAGAAACACTCAATACATTTGACATCTGTTTGAACCTCTAGGGACAGCGGTCCTGCTCAGAAGGTTTACATATTCTCCTGTTTGTCTCCTCCTTCTTTCTCAAACGGAATGGTTGTTGGTGGCGGTGCAGGAAATGCAGTTTGGAATCTTGGGCTCCTAGCCTGTTGCTCCTCGTATGTCTGACTTTCAGCATATACATTAGTGTCTCCTCCCTCCCTCTCCTTCTCTCTCCTTCTCTCTCCTTCTCTTTCTCCCTCCCTCCTCTCACCCTGTGTCATCGTAGCAGTAACTTCAAGGCTGAACGAGAGCCTTTGAAAGCACTTAGGGAGACGCTGCCAGCCGCATTAAACTCTATTATTGGAACGTTTTCATTTTGTCCCTATTCACCGGGGGGCACATTTATGTTGGGGAGAGTTTATCTACTAGATGCCACTGTTCTTCCCCTCCTTATGCATTCAATGGGAAACAAAGGCAAAGTAACAAATGCACAGCCTCTATGTTTGTTATTTTCACTGGTATCGTCAGGGCCGAGGTTTTCATACACATCACTGTCAGCGTGCTGCTGGAGTGAAAGGGCCCACGTCATGCCTCGGCCATTTGTCATAAGATGTCAGCCCAACCTGGCTCCATTTGCAGTAATGGGTTATTGCGTACCGTATGTGTGTGTGTGTGTGTGTGTGTGTGTGTGTGTGTGTGTGTGTGTGTGTGTGTGTGTGTGTGTGTGTGTGTGTGTGTGTGTGTGTGTGTGTGTGTGTGTGTGTGTGTGTGTGTGTGTGTGTGTGTGTGTGTGTGTGTGTGTGTGTGTGTGTGTGTGTGTGTGTGTGTGTGTGTGTGAACGTTGAAAGGACCTGATGGTAAACATGGATGTGATTGTGCTTTTCCTCTGGCTAGCGGATGTAGATTATTGACTCTATATTATTATAGTGTGTATTGTCTGCTGAGAGAGAGAGAGGGATTCAGAGACACAGAGACTAGGGATTTAGAGACACAGAGAGCGGGCCATTGGGGACCAATGAATAATAGGAAATTAATCATGATTGACTATTTCTATAAATATAACTATTGAAATGGATCAAAGACTAGTGTTTCTCCCACTGTCACCCACAGCTCATATTACATCCCTGAATGTTTCATACTCACTCTCCCTCTCTCTCTCTCCCTCTCTTCTTTCTCTCTCTCTGTTTTTTTCCAGGATGTCTTCCAAGCGACCAATCTCTCCATATGGGGGGACAGATGGAGAAGTAGTCATGGCAACCAGCAGACAGAGACTGGAAGAGGAAGAGAGAGATGATGGACAGGCTGTCATGCACCTCCCCCTGACTCCCTACTGCAGCAAGGTGTCCCCCCTCTCTCCCCGCCCCCTGGACAGCCCCCCTACCCTGCACAGTGCCATGGTAAAACAGCCCCTCGTTGTCTTCATATCATTTATTAACTGCTCTTATTGGCTACTTGGCTTTGTTTGGACTCTTCTTATTGGTCGTCTGGATTTTAAATCCTGCCACGCTGTTGAGGTGGAAGTTGGCACTTCGGATCCGTTTCTCCTGATCTCGACCATAAGGGGGCTAAACGGAACATAGCCGTTGACAGGAAGTGACAGTCCCCAGCTATCATCGACTGAGACAGAGTCATTTAGCATTGTGTTAAATGACTGTTTATTAGACTGTAATCACAGAGAGTTGTAGTTATGGCGTCCGGTTTTGAAGTAACACATACTTCCAACAGAGGAAATAATACTGGGGGGAAACTGGACACACAGGATGCTCCAGAGTGCTCTTATGGTGTGAACCGCGTTTCCGTTTTGTGTTAGTGTGAAAGCCCCGTGTCTGTGCTGTAACGAGGCATGGAGACGTGGGACATGTGTGACTGTCAATGTGAGCCATGTCAGTGAGTCATGCTCTGCTGTGAAAAGGGTGACTGTGTGTGGTGACAGTAAATGCATATCATCATTTCGATGTATAGTTTGGTGTGTGTGATGTGTGTTTTATGTATAGTGTGTAGATCTGTGTGTGTGTGTGTGTGTGTGTGTGTGTGTGTGTGTGTGTGTGTGTGTGTGTGTGTGTGTGTGTGTGTGTGTGTGTGTGTGTGTGTGTGCGTGCGTGCGTGCGTGCGTGCGTGCGTGCGTGCGTGCGTGCTTGTGTGTGTGTACGTGCGTGCTTGTGTGTGTGTGTGTGTGTGTGTGTGTGTAGCCTCAGTAACCCTCATAGTTTCCCTCACGTTAGCCTCACGTCGAAGCACACCTGAAGAGCTGCTAGCTAGCAGCAGCACTTGGTCTACAGACTCTTCCCCTACTGATAAACCACCACACAGTAAATATTGTGAGATGACTCTGGCTGTAAAACAATGAAAGGGTGTTTAAGGACAATCATGGTAAGCTAATTCTGGAATTAACAAGCTGATTGCACATCAGACTGGACTTTGCTGCCTGTCAGACAACAGTCACTGACTGTAAACCAAAGTCCTCTCTTTTTCTTTCTCTCTCACCAGGAAGATATACTTGATCATGGCATGCTGTTGACAGTAGGTATTGGTCCTGATGTTTGGGAGACTTGATCATGGCATGCTGTTGGCTGTAGGTATTGGTCCTGATGTTTGGGAGACTTGATCATGGCATGCTGTTGGCAGTAGGTATTGGTCCTGATGTTTGGGACACTTGATTATGGCATGCTGTTGGCTGTAGGTATTGGTCCTGATGTTTGGGAGACTTGATTATGGCATGCTGTTGGCAGTAGGTATTGGTCCTGATGTTTGGGAGACTTGATTATGGCATGCTGTTGACAGTAGGTATTGGTCCTGATGTTTGGGAGACTTGATTATGGCATGCTGTTGACAGTAGGTATTGGTCCTGATGTTTGGGAGACTTGATTATGGCATGCTGTTGGCAGTAGGTATTGGTCCTGATGTTTGGGAGACTTGATTATGGCATGCTGTTGGCTGTAGGTATTGGTCCTGATGTTTGGGAGACTTGATTATGGCATGCTGTTGACAGTAGGTATTGGTCCTGATGTTTGGGAGACTTGATTATGGCATGCTGTTGGCTGTAGGTATTGGTCCTGATGTTTGGGAGACTTGATTATGGCATGCTGTTGGCTGTAGGTATTGGTCCTGATGTTTGGGAGACTTGATCATGGCATGCTGTTGACAGTAGGTATTGGTCCTGATGTTTGGGAGACTTGATTATGGCATGCTGTTGACAGTAGGTATTGGTCCTGATGTTTGGGAGACTTGATCATGGCATGCTGTTGGCTGTAGGTATTGGTCCTGATGTTTGGGAGACTTGATTATGGCATGCTGTTGGCAGTAGGTATTGGTCCTGATGTTTGGGAGACTTGATTATGGCATGCTGTTGGCTGTAGGTATTGGTCCTGATGTTTGGGAGACTTGATTATGGCATGCTGTTGGCTGTAGGTATTGGTCCTGATGTTTGGGAGACTTGATTATGGCATGCTGTTGGCAGTAGGTATTGGTCCTGATGTTTGGGAGACTTGATTATGGCATGCTGTTGGCTGTAGGTATTGGTCCTGATGTTTGGGAGACTTGATTATGGCATGCTGTTGGCAGTAGGTATTGGTCCTGATGTTTGGGAGACTTGATCATGGCATGCTGTTGGCTGTAGGTATTGGTCCTGATGTTTGGGAGACTTGATCATGGCATGCTGTTGGCAGTAGGTATTGGTCCTGATGTTTGGGAGACTTGATCATGGCATGCTGTTGGCTGTAGGTATTGGTCCTGATGTTTGGGAGACTTGATCATGGCATGCTGTTGGCTGTAGGTATTGGTCCTGATGTTTGGGAGACTTGATCATGGCATGCTGTTGACAGTAGGTATTGGTCCTGATGTTTGGGAGACTTGATTATGGCATGCTGTTGGCAGTAGGTATTGGTCCTGATGTTTGGGAGACTTGATTATGGCATGCTGTTGACAATAGGTATTGGTCCTGATGTTTGGGAGACTTGATTATGGCATGCTGTTGGCTGTAGGTATTGGTCCTGATGTTTGGGAGACTTGATTATGGCATGCTGTTGGCTGTAGGTATTGGTCCTGATGTTTGGGAGACTTGATTATGGCATGCTGTTGGCAGTAGGTATTGGTCCTGATGTTTGGGAGACTTGATTATGGCATGCTGTTGACAGTAGGTATTGGTCCTGATGTTTGGGAGACTTGATTATGGCATGCTGTTGGCAGTAGGTATTGGTCCTGATGTTTGGGAGACTTGATTATGGCATGCTGTTGACAGTAGGTATTGGTCCTGATGTTTGGGAGACTTGATTATGGCATGCTGTTGGCAGTAGGTATTGGTCCTGATGTTTGGGAGACTTGATCATGGCATGCTGTTGACAATAGGTATTGGTCCTGATGTTTGGGAGACTTGATTATGGCATGCTGTTGGCTGTAGGTATTGGTCCTGATGTTTGGGAGACTTGATCATGGCATGCTGTTGGCTGTAGGTATTGGTCCTGATGTTTGGGAGACTTGATTATGGCATGCTGTTGGCAGTAGGTATTGGTCCTGATGTTTGGGAGACTTGATTATGGCATGCTGTTGGCTGTAGGTATTGGTCCTGATGTTTGGGACACTTGATCATGGCATGCTGTTGGCTGTAGGTACTGGACCTGATATTTGGGAGACTATATGTAATTACCTTGGTAATGTTAAGCTAATAGTGGGAGGTATTTTTTAACTAAGTTGCTGAAACAGGTATTGGTTTGAAATTTGAAAACGTTTAGTCATGATTATTGTTTTAAGTGTGATGAATCACGTATTAATTAATCATTTAAGTATTCATTATAATTCATTTTATTATTATTTTTTTATATTATTATTTAGGCCTATGCTACAAATATCATCTCCAACATCCGTAAGTTTTACAACACTATAAATGTCCCTATACATAAGATGCGACTTGAGCCAGTTGGTTGACTGACAGCAGAAACAGTAAAAAGGAGACCGTGGAGTGGTGCGCCCGCATAATATTTGATGTGGATTATTAAAGCGCGACCGAGCCGTCTCCTGGACAGGGTGGATTTAGCGCAAGGAGCAAGGCTTGGCATGTGTAAAATGTACAATTTTGCTACGGTTT
>NC_060186.1:19579577-19587077 GCF_021184085.1 Oncorhynchus gorbuscha | reverse complement strand
AGGAACCACCAGCTTTCATATGTTCTCATGTTCTGAGCAAGGAACTGAAACGTTAGCTTTCTTACATAGCACATATTGCACTTTTACGTTCTTCTCCAACACTTTGTTTTTGCATTATTTAAACCAAATTGAACATGTTTCATTATCTACTTGAGGCTAAATTGATTTTATTGATGTATTATATTAAGTTGAAATAAGTGTTAATTCAGTATTGTTGTAATTGTTATTATTAGAAATACATAAAAAAATCAAAAATAAAATTAATCGGACGATTAATCGGTATCGGATTTTTGGGTCCTCCAATAATATCGGCGTTGAAAAATCATAATCGGTCGACCTCTAATATCTAGCTATCTCTCTCTCTATCGCTATGTCTTGCTATCTATCTATCTATCTATCTATCTATCTATCTATCTATCTATCTATCTATCTATCTATCTATCTATCTCTTACTCTAACCCTGTCTATCTCTATCTATCTCTATCCATCTCTCCATATCTCTATATCTCTATCAGTTCAATTCCATTCAATTCAAGGGGCTTTATTGGCATGGGAAACATATATTAACATTGCCAGAGCAAGTGAGGAAGATAATATACAAATATATATAATATTCCAAAAGAATAAAGACATTACAAATGTCATATTATGTATATTTACTGCTCTATCTGTCTCTCTATCCATCTTAATCAATTCAATTCAATTTGCTTTATTGACATGAGGTAACAATGTACATATTGCCAAAGCTTACTTTGGATATTTACAATATGAAAATAATTAGAATCAAAATTGTCAACGGGACAACAGTAACAACAATAACCAAGGGTGAAAATAACCAAACATTCAACAATAACAATAAGTATACAGTAGAGGACATGTGCAGGTTGACTGGTCTGTCAGACACTGTCCCTCATCTTATGGCAGGCAGCAATGTGGTGCGCTGCCAACCCACAGCTCTCTGCGTCCTCCCCCAACAGGACGGGTAGTCTACTCTCATCAGAGAGGTCTTTGAAACTTTGAATAAGGGTTTCAAATTTGGGAAAATGACACTCTCTAATTGTTCTATATTTTTTACATTTTGTCAGGAAATGCAGCTCCGTCTCAGGTTCTGCTGTTGTGCAGTGGTTGCACAGCCTTACCGCTACAGGGAGCCAGGTTTTCCTGTGTCTACCCTTCTCGGTGGCAAGGCTGTGCTCATTGAGCCTGTACTTTGTAAAGATTTTTCTAAGGTTTTGATCAGTAATCAGGGTCAAATACGTAGCCATGGTGTACTGTCGATTTAGGGCCAGATAGCACTCCATTTTGCTTTGTGCTTGTGCTTGTGCTTGTGTTTCCCAATAAGCAATGTCATTTTGTTTGGACTGTGTTGTAATTTGGTTTATTCTGATTGATTGGATGTTTTAGTCCTGAGGCTTCAGTGTGTTAGTCGAACAGGCTTGTGAACTCGGCCCCAGGACCAGCTGGATGAGGGGACTCTTTTCTTTGCTCAGCTCTTGGCATTGTAGGGCTTGGTAATGATATGAGAAGGGGTCACTGTATTTTAGATGTTTCTCAAACTTGATTGCTCTTTTTTGAGTTTTTATTATTAGTGGATATTGGCCTAATTCTGCCCTGCATGCATCGTTTGTAGTTTTCCTCTGGACATGTAGGAGAATCTTACAGAACTCTGCATGCAGGGTTTCAATGGGGTGTTTGCCCTATTTGATGAAATCTTGTTTTGCAAATGGAACCCACACCTTGCTGCCATAAATTGCAATTGGTTCAATGACACATTCAATTCGTTTTAGCCACATTTTAATAGGTATTTCAATTTGAATTAGTTTTTTAATGGCGTAGAATGCCCTGCGTGCTTTCTCTCTCAGTTCATTCACTGCATCATTAAGGGTGTCCAGTTGAGCTTATTTTTAAACCTAAGTAATTGTAGTGTGTGCAGTACTCTATATATTTTGTACCAATTGAGAACTTTGGTATAATGGTCTAATGGTTGTCCTTGACTTTGCCCAAACTCTTGAGTATGCCACACACAACAGTCTTACAGTGGATCCCTAAGTCCAACAGACCTAGTGTCATGCAGGTGAAAGAGGACCCAAAAGCGACTTAACAGAAACAGAGTTTATTCAAGTCCAAACAGAAAACGACAAATCCTGAATCCTTAACAGGAAATGTCCAAACAGGGAATAACAGAAATCCTCTAGTCTGTAGAGGGGAATAACAGGAGAAGCGGCCACTGACTGCAGGTCGCTTCGGGTAGGCGCAGGCCGTAGCTGACAGAGACACCTGCTCACACGCAGCATCTGATGAAGGCAAAAACACGACAGGACAGGGCGATACACAATCACAGCACGGTGAATTCTAAACAAGGAACCGACAGGACAGGAACGGAACACAAAGGAAGAAATAGGGACTCTAATCAGGGGAAAGGATCGGGAACAGGTGTGGGAAGACTAAATGATGATTAGGGGAATAGGAACAGCTGGGAGCAGGAACGGAACGATAGAGAGAAGAGAGAGCGAGAGAGTGAGAGAGGGAGGGGGAGAGAGAGGGATAGAAAGAGGGAAAGAACCTAATAAGACCAGCAGAGGGAAACGAATAGAATGGGGAGCACAGGGACAAGACATGATAATAAATGACAAACATGACAGTACCCCCCACTCACCGAGCGCCTCCTGGCGCACTCGAGGAGGAATCCTGGCGGCAACGGAGGAAATCATCGATGAGTGAACGGTCCAGCACGTCCCGAGACGGAACCCAACTCCTCTCCTCAGGACCGTAACCCTCCCAATCCACTAAGTATTGGTGACCCCGTCCCCGAGAACGCATGTCCATGATCTTATGTACCTTGTAAATAGGTGCGCTCTCGACAAGGACGGGAGGGGGAGGGAAGACGAACGGGGGTGCGAAGAAAGGGCTTAACACAGGAGACATGGAAGACAGGATGGACGCGACGAAGATGTCGCGGAAGAAGCAGTCGCACAGCGACAGGATTGACGACCTGGGAGACACGGAACGGACCAATGAACCGCGGAGTCAACTTACGAGAAGCTGTCGTAAGAGGAAGGTTGCGAGTGGAAAGCCACACTCTCTGGCCGCAACAATACCTTGGACTCTTAATCCTGCGTTTATTGGCGGCTCTCACCGTCTGTGCCCTGTAACGGCAAAGTGCAGACCTCACCCTCCTCCAGGTGCGCTCACAACGTTGGACAAACGCTTGAGCGGAGGGAACGCTGGACTCGGCAAGCTGGGATGAGAACAGAGGAGGCTGGTAACCCAGACTACTCTGAAACGGAGATAACCCGGTAGCAGACGAAGGAAGCGAATTGTGAGCGTATTCTGCCCAGGGGAGCTGTTCTGCCCAAGACGCAGGGTTTCTGAAAGAAAGGCTGCGTAGTATGCGACCAATCGTCTGATTGGCCCTCTCTGCTTGACCGTTAGACTGGGGATGAAACCCGGAAGAGAGACTGACGGACGCACCAATCAAACGACAGAACTCCCTCCAAAACTGTGACGTGAATTGCGGGCCTCTGTCTGAAACGGCGTCTAACGGGAGGCCATGAATTCTGAATACATTCTCAATAATGATTTGTGCCGTCTCCTTAGCGGAAGGAAGTTTAGCGAGGGGAATGAAATGTGCCGCCTTAGAGAACCTATCGACAACCGTAAGAATCACAGTCTTCCCGCAGACAAAGGCAGACCGGTAATGAAGTCTAAGGCGATGTGAGACCATGGTCGAGAAGGAATGGGGAGCGGTCTGAGACGACCGGCAGGAGGAGAGTTACCCGACTTAGTCTGCGCGCAGTCCGAACAAGCAGCCACGAAACGAGGCGCGTGTCACGCTCCTGAGTCGGCCACCAAAAGCGCTGGCGAATAGACGCAAGAGTGCCTCGAACACCGGGATGACCAGCTAACTTGGCAGAGTGAGCCCACTGAAGAACAGCCAGACGAGTGGAAACAGGAACGAAAAGGAGGTTACTAGGACAAGCGCGCGCGCGACGCAGTGTGCGTGAGTGCTTGCTTAACCTGTCTTTCAATTCCCCAGACTGTTAACCCGACAACACGCCCATAAGGAAGAATCCCCTCGGGATCAGTAGAAGCCACAGAAGAACTAAACAGACGGGATAAGGCATCAGGCTTGGTGTTCTTGCTACCCGGACGGTAAGAAATCACAAACTCGAAACGAGCGAAAAACAACGCCCAACGAGCTTGACGGGCATTAAGTCGTTTGGCAGAACGGATGTACTCAAGGTTCTTATGGTCTGTCCAAACGACAAAAGGAACGGTCGCCCCCTCCAACCACTGTCGCCATTCGCCTAGGGCTAAGCGGATGGCGAGCAGTTCACGGTTACCCACATCATAGTTGCGCTCAGATGGCGACAGGCGATGAGAAAAATAAGCGCAAGGATGAACCTTATCGTCAGACTGGAAGCGCTGGGATAGAATGGCTCCCACGCCTACCTCTGAAGCGTCAACCTCGACAATGAATTGTCTAGTGACGTCAGGAGTAACGAGGATAGGAGCGGACGTAAAACGTTCTTTTAGAAGATCAAAAGCTCCCTGGGCGGAACCGGACCACTTAAAACACGTCTTGACAGAAGTAAGAGCTGTGAGAGGGGCAGCAACTTGACCGAAATTACGAATGAAACGCCGATAGAAATTAGCGAAACCTAAAAAGCGCTGCAACTCGACACGTGACCTTGGAACGGGCCAATCACTGACAGCTTGGACCTTAGCGGAATCCATCTGAATGCCTTCAGCGGAAATAACGGAACCGAGAAAAGTAACGGAGGAGACATGAAAAGAGCACTTCTCAGCCTTTACGTAGAGACAATTCTCTAAAAGGCGCTGTAGAACACGTCGAACGTGCTGAACATGAATCTCGAGTGACGGAGAAAAAATCAGGATATCGTCAAGATAGACAAAAACAAAGATGTTCAGCATGTCTCTCAGAACATCATTAACTAATGCCTGAAAAACAGCTGGCGCATTGGCGAGACCGAACGGCAGAACCCGGTACTCAAAATGCCCTAACGGAGTGTTAAACGCCGTTTTCCACTCGTCCCCCTCTCTGATGCGCACGAGATGGTAAGCGTTACGAAGGTCCAACTTAGTAAAGCACCTGGCTCCCTGCAGAATCTCGAAGGCTGATGACATAAGGGGAAGCGGATAACGATTCTTAACCGTTATGTCATTCAGCCCTCGATAATCCACGCAGGGCGCAGAGTACCGTCCTTCTTCTTAACAAAAAGAACCCCGCCCCGGCCGGAGAGGAAGAAGGCACTATGGTACCGGCGTCAAGAGACACAGACAAATAATCCTCGAGAGCCTTACGTTCGGGAGCCGACAGAGAGTATAGTCTACCTCGAGGAGGAGTGGTCCCCGGAAGGAGATCAATACTACAATCATACGACCGGTGAGGAGGAAGGGAGTTGGCTCGGGACCGACTGAAGACCGTGCGCAGATCATGATATTCCTCCGGCACTCCTGTCAAATCGCCAGGTTCCTCCTGAGAAGTAGGGACAGAAGAAACGGGAGGGATGGCAGACATTAAACACTTCACATGACAAGAAACGTTCCAGGATAGGATAGAATTACTAGACCAATTAATAGAAGGATTATGACATACTAGCCAGGGATGACCCAAAACAACAGGTGTAAACGGTGAACGGAAAATCAAAAAGAAATAGTCTCACTGTGGTTACCAGATACTGTGAGGGTTAAAGGTAGTGTCTCAAATCTGATACTGGGAAGATGACTACCATCTAAGGCGAACATGGGCGTAGGCTTCTCTAACTCTCTGAAAGGAATGTCATGTTTCCGAACCCATGCTTCGTCCATGAAACAACCCTCAGCCCCAGAGTCTATCAAGGCACTACATGTAGCACCCGAACCGGTCCAGCGTAGATGGACCGACAAAGTAGTACAGGATTTTGATGGAGAGACTTGAGTAGTTGCGCTCACCTGTAGCCCTCCGCTTACAGATGAGCTCTGGCTTTTACTGGACATGAATTAACAAAATGTCCAGCTACTCCGCAATAGAGGCACAGGCGGTTGGTGATCCTCCGTTCCCTCTCCTTAGTCGAGATGCGAATCCCTCACAGCTGCATGGGCTCAGTCTCAAAGCCAGAGGAGGGAGATGGTTGCGATGCGGAGCAGGGAAACACCGTTGATGCGAGCTCTCTTCCACGAGCCCGGTGACGAAGATCTACCCGTCGTTCTATGCGGATGGCGAGAGCAATCAAAGAGTCCACATCTGAAGGAACCTCCCGGGAGAGAATCTCATCCTTAACCACTGCGTGGAGTCCCTCCAGAAAACGAGCGAGCAGCGCCGGCTCGTTCCACTCACTAGAGGCAGCAAGAGTGCGAAACTCAATAGAATAATCCGTTATGGACCGTTCACCTTGGCATAAGGAAGCCAGGGCCCTAGAAGCCTCCCTACCAAAAACTGAACGGTCAAAAACCCGAATCATCTCCTCTTTAAAGTTCTGGAACTTGTTAGAGCAATCAGCCCTTGCCTCCCAGATAGCTGTGCCCCATTCTCGAGCCCGGCCAGTAAGGAGTGAAATGACGTAAGCAACCCGAGCTCTCTCTCTAGAGTATGTGTTGGGTTGGAGAGAGAACACAATCTCACACTGCGTGAGAAAGGAGCGGCACTCAGTGGGCTGCCCGGAGTAGCAAGGTGGGTTATTAACCCTAGGTTCTGGAGGCTCGGCAGGCCAGGAAGTAACAGGTGGCACGAGACGTAGACTCTGGAACTGTCCAGAGAGGTCGGAAACCTGAGCGGCCAGGTTCTCCACGGCATGGCGAGCAGCAGACAATTCCTGCTCGTGTCTGCCGAGCATGGCTCCTTGGATCTCGACGGCAGTGTAACGAGCGTCTGAAGTCGCTGGGTCCATTCCTTGGTCGGTTCCTTCTGTCATGCAGGTGAAAGAGGACCCAAAAGCGACTTAACAGAAACAGAGTTTATTCAAGTCCAAACAGAAAACGACAAATCCTGAATCCTTAACAGGAAATGTCCAAACAGGGAATAACAGAAATCCTCTAGTCTGTAGAGGGGAATAACAGGAGAAGCGGCCACTGACTGCAGGTCGCCCGGGTAGGCGCAGGCCGTAGCTGACAGAGACACCTGCTCACACGCAGCATCTGATGAAGGCAAAAACACGACAGGACAGGGCGATACACAATCACAGCACGGTGAATTCTAAACAAGGAACCGACAGGACAGGAACGGAACACAAAGGAAGAAATAGGGACTCTAATCAGGGGAAAGGATCGGGAACAGGTGTGGGAAGACTAAATGATGATTAGGGGAATAGGAACAGCTGGGAGCAGGAACGGAACGATAGAGAGAAGAGAGAGCGAGAGAGTGAGAGAGGGAGGGGGAGAGAGAGGGATAGAAAGAGGGAAAGAACCTAATAAGACCAGCAGAGGGAAACGAATAGAATGGGGAGCACAGGGACAAGACATGATAATAAATGACAAACATGACACCTAGGCCACAAACAC
>NC_060186.1:19554577-19569577 GCF_021184085.1 Oncorhynchus gorbuscha | reverse complement strand
GGTCTCCCCCTAGCCTTCTCTCCCTCAGTCCGTCATCTCTCCTTTCTCTTTCTACCTCCCTTTCTCTCTCCCGTACTCCCCATTGCCCTCCCTCGCTCCTGTGCCTCAATCTCAAATCCCTCCTCCATACCCCCTCTCCTCCCTCCTCCCCCCTTATCGTCCCTCTCCCCCGATCCCTCCCACCCTACCTGATCTTTACTCCTCTTCTCCTCTCTGCTCCAGGGAATTAAAAAGTGGTGAGACTGTCATTCTGGCATAGAGCCCTACCCCTCTCCAACACCCCTCCTCCCCCCTAGAGCCCAGGAACAGTGAACAGGTGTTCTCTACTTTTGATTTCAGTGCATTTGGATTAATCCTGTCAGCTCAGCTGTTAGAACAACTGTCACCTCCAGATGCTAGTCATTTTGGGCTGGATCTGTCACCGGCTGCCACTTTTCTTTGGTGCTACACACACAAAAAGTTAGACACACACACACACACACGCACGCACACACACACACACACACACACACACACACACACACACACACACACACACACACACACACACACACACACACACACACACACACACACACACACACACACACACACACACACACACACACACACACACACACACACACACACACACACACACACACACACACACACATACACACAGACAGGAAGGCAGGCACACATACACATACGTGCAAGTACACGAGAACTCTGTCCCACCCAATAGTCTAGGGAGATGTATCTCTCTCTCTCTCTCTCTCTCTCTCTCTCTCTCTCTCTCTCTCTCTCTCTCTCTCTCTCTCTCTCTCTCTCTCTCTCTCTCTCTCTCTCTCTCTCTCAGTGAGAACTCTCAGTCCCACCCAGTAGTCTAGGGAGATGTATCTCTCTCTCTCTCTCTCTCTCTCTCTCTCTCTCTCTCTCTCTCTCTCTCTCTCTCTCTCTCTCTCTCTCTCTCTCTCTCTCTCTCTCTCTCTCTCTCTCTCTCAGTGAGAACTCTCAGTCCCACCCAGTAGTCTAGGGAGATGTATCTCTCTCTCTCTCTCTCTCTCTCTCTCTCTCTCTCTCTCTCTCTCTCTCTCTCTCTCTCTCTCTCTCTCTCTCTCTCTCTCTCTCTCTCTCAGTGAGAACTCTCAGTCCCACCCAGTAGTCTAGGGAGATGTATCTCTCTCTCTCTCTCTCTCTCTCTCTCTCTCTCTCTCTCTCTCTCTCTCTCTCTCTCTCTCTCTCTCTCTCTCTCTCTCTCTCTCTCTCTCTCTCTCAGTGAGAACTCTCAGTCCCACCCAGTAGTCTAGGGAGATGTCTCTCTCTCTCTCTCTCTCTCTCTCTCTCTCTCTCTCTCTCTCTCTCTCTCTCTCTCTCTCTCTCTCTCTCTCTCTCTCTCTCTCTCTCTCTCTCTCTCTCTCTCTCAGTGAGAACTCTCAGTCCCACCCAGTAGTCTAGGGAGATGTATCTCTCTCTCTCTCTCTCTCTCTCTCTCTCTCTCTCTCTCTCTCTCTCTCTCTCTCTCTCTCTCTCTCTCTCTCTCTCTCTCTCTCTCTCTCTCTCTCTCTCTCTCTCTCTCTCTCAGTGAGAACTCTCAGTCCCACCCAGTAGTCTAGGGAGATGTATCTCTCTCTCTCTCTCTCTCTCTCTCTCTCTCTCTCTCTCTCTCTCTCTCTCTCTCTCTCTCTCTCTCTCTCTCTCTCTCTCTCTCTCTCAGTGAGAACTCTCAGTCCCACCCAGTAGTCTAGGGAGATGTATCTCTCTCTCTCTCTCTCTCTCTCTCTCTCTCTCTCTCTCTCTCTCTCTCTCTCTCTCTCTCTCTCTCTCTCTCTCTCTCTCTCTCTCTCAGTGAGAACTCTCAGTCCCACCCAGTAGTCTAGGGAGATGTATCTCTCTCTCTCTCTCTCTCTCTCTCTCTCTCTCTCTCTCTCTCTCTCTCTCTCTCTCTCTCTCTCTCTCTCTCAGTGAGAACTCTCAGTCCCACCCAGTAGTCTAGGGAGATGTATCTCTCTCTCTCTCTCTCTCTCTCTCTCTCTCTCTCTCTCTCTCTCTCTCTCTCTCTCTCTCTCTCTCTCTCTCTCTCTCTCTCTCTCTCTCTCTCTCTCTCTCTCAGTGAGAACTCTCAGTCCCACCCAGTAGTCTAGGGAGATGTATCTCTCTCTCTCTCTCTCTCTCTCTCTCTCTCTCTCTCTCTCTCTCTCTCTCTCTCTCTCTCTCTCTCTCTCTCTCTCTCTCTCTCTCTCTCTCTCTCTCTCTCTCTCTCTCTCTCTCTCTCTCTCAGTGAGAACTCTCAGTCCCACCCAGTAGTCTAGGGAGATGTACCTCTCTCTCTCTCTCTCTCTCTCTCTCTCTCTCTCTCTCTCTCTCTCTCTCTCTCTCTCTCTCCCTCTCTCTCTCTCTCAGTGAGAACTCTCAGTCCCACCCAATAGTCTAGGGAGATGTATCTCTCTCTCTCTCTCTCTCTCTCTCTCTCTCTCTCTCTCTCTCTCTCTCTTTTCTCTGTGTATGTGTCCTTTCTCTCCCTCAACCCCCTGATTCCTCTCCATACTCTCACACCCTCCCTCATGTCACCCTTCACATCACCCAGGGTTTATTATAGAAAATGACTATTTGTTATTGTGAGTAAAATGTTGATTATTTGTGAGAGTATGATTACTAGGTTGGATGTAATAGCACGTCTCTTTAAGGCTTCGTAGATGTGGGTGGACTTGATTAGATTTATTAGGATCCCCATTAGCCGACACCAACGGGGACAGCTGGTCTTACTGAGGCCTCTGTGTGTGTATAGAGTCATACTGGTGTCTGGGCAGGTTTTTACCTCTTTTCTAGGAGAACACTGGGTTTCCTCTCTTTTCTATCTTCTGTCTGTCTGTCTGTCTGTCTGTCTGTCTGTCTGTCTGTCTGTCTGTCTGTCTGTCTGTCTGTCTGTCTGTCTGTCTGTCTGTCTGTCTGTCTGTCTGTCTGTCTGTCTGTCTGTCTGCCTGCCTGCCTGCCTGCCTGCCTGTCTGTCTGTCTGTCTGTCTGCCTGCCTGCCTGCCTGTCTGTCTGTCTGTCTGTCTGTCTGTCTGTCATCACCGAGGGAAGAGGAGAACAAAGGGGAGGGCTTGCACAATCTAAAAACATGTGTTCAGTGATGTTTGTCTCTCTGCTAGACGGTCTTGTGATGCTGGACCAAGGACTTTGTGCCTGTGTGTGTGTGTGTGTGTGTACAGAGCTGCTGAATGGCTCTTTTTAGCTCATGTTGGACTCTCTGCACCATATATAGAGAATCACTTCACTCCTATTGTGGTCTGTCCCCCTGTGTGTGTGTGTGTGTGTGTGTGTGTGTGTGTGTGTGTGTGTGTGTGTGTGTGTGTGTGTGTGTGTGTGTGTGTGTGTGTGTGTGTGTGTGTGTGTGTGTGTGTGTGTGTGTGTGTGTGTGTGTGTGTGTGTGTGTGTGTGTGTGTGTGTGTGTGTGTGTGTGTGTGTGTGTGTGTGTGTGTGTGTGTGTGCATGTGTGTGCATGCATGAGTGTACATGTCTCTGTGTGGCTGCACATACATGAAATGCCTCAGCAGAACAGATCCAGTATGTTTTGCTGCAGATCTCCTAACTGCATTCCTCCTTGTTAATTTCTTAACCTCGTTAAGACAACTCACTGTACTGCACCGCTCAGATCACCCAAACACAATTAAGACAATTAGGACACAAAGAAACCACAGAGCTCTCCGTCCAGTCTGGTCAGAAAGAGAAAAAGCTTTGGGAGCAGAAGATGTTTTGTATTCATACAGGTCACTGTCCCGCTGTCCAACAGCCACAGCTGGCTAACTGAAGCAAATGTAATATTGAACAACATCCCTGTTATGTTATTGACATGGCCCCTCCTGTTAACGCATCAAAGTTTTCTAACTCCAAAGCCTGTGAACTGAACAATAAGAGGCAGAGGACAAGAGAGAGAGGGGGGGAGAAGGGGGACGAGAGAGAGGGGGACGAGAGAGGGGGGAGAAAGGGGGGAGAGAGAGGGGGGAGAAGGGGACGGGAGAGAGGGGGTGGGTGGGGCGAGAGAGAAGGGGGACGAGAGAGAGGGGGGGGCGAGAGAGAAGGGGGACGAGAGGGGGGAGAGAAGGGGGACGAGAGAGAGAGGGGGAGAGAAGGGGGACGAGAGAGAGGGAGGGGGTGGCGAGAGAGAAGGGGGCGAGAGGGGGGAGAGAAGGGGGACGAGAGGGGGTGGCGAGAGAGAAGGGGGACAAGAGAGAGGGGGCGAGAGAGAAGGGGGACGAGAGAGGGGGGAGAGAAGGGGACGAGAGAGAGGGGGAGAGAGAAGGGGACGAGAGAGAGAAGGGGGACGAGAGAGAGGGGGAGCGAGAGAGAGAGTGAGAGAGAGGGGGAGCGAGAGAGAGAGTGAGAGAGGGGGGGAGAGGGAGAGCGAGCGAGAGAGAGAGAGAGTGGGGGAGGGGAGACGGAGAGCTAGAGAGAGAGGGAGCGAGAGAGAGAGAGAGAGAGAGAGAGAGAGAGAGGGGGGGAGAGGGAGAGAGAGAGAGAGAGAGAGCGAGAGAGAGAGAGAGAGAGGGAGCGAGAGAGAGAGAGAGAGAGGGAGCAAGAGAGAGAGAGAGAGAGAGAGAGAGAGAGGGGGGGCGAGAGAGAAGGGGGGGGACGAGAGAGAGGGAGGGGGGAGAAGAGGGACGAGAGAGAGGGGGTGGCGAGAGAGAAGGGGACGAGAGAGGGGGCGAGAGAGAAGGGGGACGAGAGAGAGGGGGGCGAGAGAGGGGGGAGAGAGAAGGGGGACGAGAGAGAGAGAGAGAGGGACGAGAGAGAGGGGGGAGAAGGGGGACGAGAGAGAGAGAGGGGGGGAGAGAAGGGGGACGAGAGAGAGGGGGAGAGAAGGGGGGGGAGAGGGGGGGGGGAGAAGGGGGACGAGAGAGAGGGGGAGCGAGAGAGAGAGAGAGTGAGAGAGGGGGAGAGGGAGAGTGAGCGAGAGAGAGAGAGAGTGGGGGAGGGGAGAGGGAGAGCGAGAGAGAGAGGGAGCGAGAGAGAGAGAGAGAGAGGGGGACGAGAGAGAGGGGGAGAGAAGGGGGACGAGAGAGAGAGGGGGGAGAAGGGGGACGAGAGAGAGGGGGAGAGAAGGGGGACGAGAGAGAGAGGGGGGAGAGAGAAGGGGGATGAGAGAGAGGGGGAGCGAGAGAGAGAGAGAGAGAGAGAGAGAGTGAGAGAGGGTGGGAGAGGGAGAGTGAGCGAGAGAGAGAGAGAGGGGGGAGGGGAGAGGGAGAGCGAGAGAGAGAGGGAGCGAGAGAGAGAGAGAGAGAGAGAGAGAGAGAGAGAGAGAGAGAGAGAGAGAGAGAGAGAGAGAGAGAGAGAGAGAGTGAGAGAGGGGGAGAGGGAGAGAGAGAGAGAGCGAGAGAGAGAGAGAGAGAGAGGGAGCGAGAGAGAGAGAGAGAGAGAGAGAGAGAGAGAGAGAGAGAGAGAGAGAGGGAGCAAGAGAGAGAGAGAGAGAAAGAGGGGGAGAGAGAGTGAGAGAGGGGGAGAGGGGAGAGGGAGAGAGAGAGAGAGAGAGAGAGAGAGAGAGAGAGAGAGAGAGAGAGAGAGAGAGAGAGAGAGAGAGAGAGAGAGAGAGAGAGAGAGAGGGAGCAAGAGAGAGAGAGAGAAAGCGAGAGAGAGAGAGAGAAAGCGAGAGAGAGAGAGAGAGGGAGGGTGGGTGGGGGGGTTTAGATGCACATGTATGTGAACAATAAGCTCCCAGTCATCAGTGACCATTTCTCCCTGCAGGACACACTAGGACTCCCCGAACATTCCGCCCCTATTTAAGCGTTGCTGTTCACAATGGCATAATGGCATAATGGCTGTCACATGGCCCTCCGTGACATAGAGCGGCGCAGCCGGACAATAAGGACTATTCTTAAGTATTTCAAAACGCTCTCGGCACAGGGATGAAACAGCCAGAGACGCACAGACTGCACAGACCGCACAATGAGAGAGGGGAGGGGGGGGGGGGGGAGAGATTGAGAGGGTGTGTGTTGATGCATGGTATGTCTATGTGTGTCGACACCATCAAATGTCAAATGAAAAGAGACATCATTGAATACCAAACAAATGATTAAGTATGGTGCGTGTCAGTCATACGGCGAACGCAGGCCAGCGTGATGATAGCATTAGTAATAACAGTATCCAGACATCAGACACAGACAGGATGTAAAAACACTACAGTTCAGTGAAGCAGCCAGGTCTGTATGTCTGCATGTCTGTATGTCTGTCTCGCTTCTTTAACAGCTAGGCTCGCAGTGACAGACTGACACATTGACACAGAGCAATTGCTTTTGTGATAGTGTGTGTGTGCTCAAGTGTTTTTGTGTGTGTTTTATGACTTTATGCTCCCTGTGTGTCAGTGAACACGTGTCTGTCCTATTCTCTGTGGCTTCATGCATCAGCCCGGTCCCCTGCTCTCGAACACATTGTGTTCCTCTGTTGTCACGTGAGAGTGATGTCATAAAGAAGTGATGGGCGGTAGTCAGCCAGTCAGTCCTAGGTCGGAGAACAGGAGCGAGGGATGAGTGGAGGGAGACAGGGGAAGTGAAGAGAGGCTATTGGCACGAGACAGATTGGAAATGTCAACTTCCATTACAGTAGGGGTCTGTGTGTGTTGTGTGTGTTGTGTGTGCGTGCGTGTGTGCGCACGTGTGCGTGCGCGTGCGTGCGCGCGTGCGTGTGCGTGTGTGTGAGTGTGAGTGGAAAAGGACACATTTATTGGCCTACTTAAACTGAAGGCTTTTCACAAGAGTGATGTGTGTGCGTGTGCGTGTGCGTGTGTGTGTGTGATGTGAGAGTGATGTGTGTGCATGAAAAGAGTGGCGTCCTGCCGCTGGTTTTTAACCCTTCCCTGGCTGTGGTGTCAGGTCACAGGTTTATAGCTAGAGTGTCATCTAACAGGACATTTTGTTACATTTCATTATAAAACCCAACTGTCTATCTATTCAAAATATGGAACACATTAACTGCAGACAATGTTGCTGACAATATTCATGCGTTCTCTGGTTAGTTTGTTAGACACATTGCAACCTCAAGTTATAAACTGTATGTAAGTATAAAATACATAATTTCCCGAACTGTGTCTTAATAAGGTCCTCTAACGCGACCTATCAGGGAGCATCTGAATTATCCTCCAATGAATTCAAATACCAGGATGTTATCTAGACACCACTAGTAGGCAAGTCAATTAAGAACAAATTCTTCATTTCAATGACGGCCTAGGAAAACTGGTTTAACTGCCTTGTTCAGGGGCAGAGCGACAGATTTTTACCTTGTCAGCTAGGGATTCGATCTTGCAGCCTTTCGGTTATTAGTCCAACGCTCTAACTACTAGGCTACCTGCCGCCAGGCTACCCGCCGTCAATGAGGCACGTAGGGGAAACAAGGGTGTGTGTGAGAAAGAGAGTGAGAGAGAGAGAGATATTTGTCTCCTGAAAAACATGTCGCAATTAAGCTAAACTCAGACTTTTCTACTTGTGAAAATAAATCACAAATAGGACAGTAAGTTTTCCCTTTTTGTTGTTTTGTCGACTTTTACAAATGTCATTACAATTTAGTCCTCCGTCTTTCTACCCCAATGTCATGCCCTCTACGCAGTTATTTCAATCTGCCAGGATGAATTTGGCGCTGTGAGATTTGTGCCCGTGTAAATTTGGCTGAGTTTTTGGTTCAAATCAAATTGGACGTAAGCACCGACAACACCATCTGTTACCAATGCAGAGAAGACATGAAGGACAAAATAATATTTTAGATAAATAGATTTTCAATTTCATAAAATTGTTGACTGTAGATATATCTCAATAATGTGCATATGTCTATCCAATTAAATGTTACATTCATTCTGTTTTTGCACGCAAATAAATATTCAGTCCAGGAGGATTTGGTTATTGAAGTTGCTATAATCTCTGATACTATAATATATATTTTTCTGAATATAAATCTACTATTTTGAAAAAGGAAATAATAGAAATGTCATAGTAAGAAATAAAATAAAATCTCTAGTTTATTACTTGGAAGTGTGCTCGGTAGTGTGCACTTCTCTAGCAGTATTTCAAGTACACACTCTCAGCAGTCAAAGGTGTTTTGACAGGTAATTATATCTCTAGAGCTCTCAGTTTCGAGCCCAAAAAGTGTTTTGTGTGCTGTTCGTCAACGCCTTCGTGATCATTGGACCATATGTCCCTGTGGGTGTGTTGTGATTGGTTCTCCTGTAAGACACACCGTGTCACACACCATGATGACAGAACAGACACTGTGCCCTATGGGGGGAATACATCTGCTTGTGAAAGAAACGATCTCTACATATATATATATAAGAAAGTATTCGGCCCCCTTGAACTTTGCGACCTTTTGCCACATTTCAGGCTTCAAACATAAAGATATAAAACTGTATTTTTTTGTGAAGAATCAACAACAAGTGGGACACAATCATGAAGTGGAACGACATTTATTGGATATTTCAAACTTTTTTAACAAATCAAAAACTGAATAATTGGGCGTGCAAAATTCTCTCTTTCTCTCCTTGTTTCTCTCACTCTCGCTCTCTCTCTCTCTCTCTCTCTCTCCCTTTCGTCTGATTCGGTGGGAGAAAGGGAGTGTGCGGGGAGAATTTTTTTGTTGACACAGTACCCACTGCAACTGTTGCCAAGCGCAGGCAGCTTTTCCTAACAACACACATAATTGGTACTTTTAGTGCCTAACCTTGCGTAGGTGGAAGAGATGCTGTTTTGACAAAAGCTTTTTTGATACAAACCTCTCTCTCATCACTCTCTCCATCTTCTCTCTCTCCATTACTCTCCATCTTCCCTCTCTCTCTCTCTCTCTCTCTCTCTCTCTCTCTCTCTCTCTCTCTCTCTCTCTCTCTCTCTCTCTCTCTCTCTCTCTCTCTCTCTCTCTCTCTCTCTCTCTCTCTCTCTCTCTCTCTCTCTCTCTCTCTCTCAATTCAATTCAATTAAATTCAAGGGGCTTTATTGGCATGGGAAACATGTGTTAACATTGCCCAAGCAAGTGAGGTAGATAATATACAAAAGTGAAATAAACAATAAAAATGAACAGTAAACATTACACATACAGAAGTTTCAAAACAGTAAAGACATTACAAATGTCATATTATATATATATAGTGTTGTAACAATGTACAAATGGTTAAAGTACACAAGGGAAAATAAGTAAACATAAATATGGGTTGTATTTACAATGGTGTTTGTTCTTCACTGATTGCCCTTTTCTTGTGGCAACAGGTCACAAATCTTGCTGCTGTGATGGCACACTGTGGTATTTCACCCAGTAGATGGGAGTTTTTCAAAATTGGATTTGTTTTAGAATTCTTTGTGGATCTGTGTAATCTGGGGGAAATATGTCTCTCTAATATGGTCATACATTGGGCAGGAGGTTAGGAAGTGCAGCTCAGTTTCCACCTCATTTTGTGGGCAGTGAGCACATAGCCTGTCTTCTCTTGAGAGCCATGTCTGCCTACGGCGGCCTTTCTCAATAGCAAGGCTATGCTCACTGAGTCTGTACATAGTCAAAGCTTCCCTTAAGTTTGGGTCAGTCACAGTGGTCAGGTATTCTGTCACTGTGTACTCTCTGTTTAGGGCCAAATAGCATTCTAGTTTGCTCTGTTTTTTTGTTAATTCTTTCCAATGTGTCAAGTAGTTATCTTTTTGTTTTCTCATGATTTGGTTGGGTCTAATTGTGCTGCTGTCCTGGGGTTCTGTAGGGTGTGTTTGTGTTTGTGAACAGAGCCTCTCTCTCTCTCTCTTTCTCTCTCCATCTTCTCTCTCTCCATCACTCTCTCCATCTTCTCTCTCTCATCACTCTCTCCATCTTCCCTCTCTCTCTATTCCATCACTCTCTCCATATTCTCTCTCTCTCTCTCTCTCTCTCTCTCTCTCTCTCTCTCTCTCTCTCTCTCTCTCTCTCTCTCTCTCTCTCTCTCTCTCTCTCTCTATTCTCTCTCTCTCCATACTCTCTCTCTCCATCACTCTCTCCATCTCTCTCTCTCTCTCTCTCTCTCTCTCTCTCTCTCTCTCTCTCTCTCTCTCTCTCTCTCTCTCTCTCACTATGGATCACCTCCAAGCTCTCGCACTGGGGCACACCAATGGAGCACTGCCCTGCACTGCATTGTGGTGTGTGTGTATAAGTGTGTGTGAATGTACACGCTGTGTGTGTGCCTCCATCCTTCCATCCCTCCCTCCTTTCCTCTCTTCTTCCCTCCCTCCACCTCAAAATGTTAGTGTTTGGGCTGTTTGCAAAGCGTAGATAAACTCTGTCGGTGCTTGTATAATTGGTTATTTAAACCTGACCCCTGCTCTGTGGTGGTGGCCAGAGCCTCAGCTCCCTGCTGCCAGGAGGAGTCAATGTGAAGCCTGTTCAGGCAGGCCGGGCCGGAGCCAGGGCCTTTCCTGTGAGCCCTCCCCACCCCGGCTGGGGCTGGCGCAGGGACAGAGACCCCTTTGTTGTCCACTGAGGCCCTGCCTTGTTCCCGCTCTCTTCTTTTCCCTTCCCGCACTCTCGTTCACTTTTCCCTCTCTCTCTCCCTCGCTCGCTCACTCTCTCTCTCTCCCCTCCTCTCCCTCTCTCCCTCGCTCTACATCCCCCACCCCCTTTTCTTCTTTAACCAAACATCTGCTGCCTTGGCCAATATGAGATAATAGGAAAAATAGAGCTGGCTGTTTGGGTGAGTCAGGGCAAAGCGTCTGAGTGAAAAATAGAGCTGGCTGTTTGGGTGAGTCAGGGCAAAGCGTCTGAGTGAAAAATAGAGCTGGCTGTTTGGGTGAGTCAGGGCAAAGCGTCTGAGTGAAAAATAGAGCTGGCTGTTTGGGTGAGTCAGGGCAAAGCGTCTGAGTGAAAAATAGAGCTGGCTGTTTGGGTGAGTCAGGGCAAAGCGTCTGAGTGAAAAATAGAGCTGGCTGTTTGGGTGAGTCAGGGCAAAGCGTCTGAGTGAAAAATAGAGCTGGCTGTTTGGGTGAGTCAGGGCAAAGCGTCTGAGTGAAAAATAGAGCTGGCTGTTTGGGTGAGTCAGGGCAAAGCGTCTGACTGAAAAATAGAGCTGGCTGTTTGGGTGAGTCAGGGCAAAGCGTCTGAGTGAAAAATAGAGCTGGCTGTTTGGGTGAGTCAGGGCAAAGCGTCTGAGTGAAAAATAGAGCTGGCTGTTTGGGTGAGTCAGGGCAAAGCGTCTGACTGAAAGATAGCATATCTCTGTCTCTCTCTCTCTATTCCTACCCTTCTCCTACCCTTCTCCAACCCCTCCCTCTCCCTCCCCCTCTCCCTCCTCATCCCCCTCTCTCTCCCTCCCTCATCCCCTCTCTCTCCCTCCCCCTCTCCGTCCTCATCCCCCTCTCTTTCCCTCCCCCTCTCCCCCTCTCCCTCCCTCATCCCCCTCTCTCTCCCTCCCCCTCTCCCTCCCTCATCCCCCTCTCTCTCCCTCCCCCTCTCCCCATCTCCCTCCCTCATCCCCCTCTCTCCCCCCCCTCTACCCCTCTCCCTCCCTCATCCCCCTCTCTCCCTCCCCCTCCCCCTGCCTCATCCCCCTCTCTCTCCCTCCCCCTCTCCCTCCCTCATCCCCCTCTCTCTCCCTCCCCCTCTCCCCATCTCCCTCCCTCATCCCCCTCTCTCTCCCTCCCCCTCTACCCCTCTCCCTCCCTCATCCCCCTCTCTCTCCCTCCCCCCTCTACCCCTCTCCCTCCCTCATCCACCTCTCTCTCCCTCCCCCCTCTCCCCATCTCCCTCCCTCATTCCCCTCCCTCCAGGCAGGTGGAGTGTGTTGGCTCTGTTAACCGGCAGCAGCTTGACTCTCGTTTGAGCCAATGAACTAAAACAATACCGAATGATTCCACTATTATTATCAGTGTATTTCCCCTCTGTTTTCCCTGACTGTCATGGGGATTGAGACAGAAACATTAAGACAGGGATACAGGGTTTCTAAGTACTGACACTGAAATCATATTTCACTCAGAACACACAACATCTCGGTTCCGCCTCCTAATAATAGAACAGAAGGGGGTGGGGGGGTGGGGGGTGGTACTGTATGGAGAGAGTCTGTCTGTTGAGCATCCCGTCTGACACAACTCACTCCCCATCACAGTTTTCCGAGGCAATCTAAACCTTCTCATCCAGCTATGTCTGTGCAGCTTCACCCTACAATAAGTCATTGTTCAGTTTGTTTAGTTTGAAGTCATCCAAGTCATATATTGACGCCATTATGATCGATTGTCTAAACCAATTGTCTGTGTGTGGGATTGAGGAGAAGTGTAATCAGGAGGCATTAACTCATTTGGCTGTGTTTCATTACATTGATCACATCCTCCGTAACACTCCTCCACTCTGGCAAGAGACAACGGCCCTCTGAGTCTTCCTGCCAGCTTAGAGAAACATCCTCTCTTCTTTTATTTTCTCTCCTCTCTTTTCCTCTTCTCTTCTTATATTCCTTCCTTCTCCTCTCCCCCCTTTTGCTCTCTCCACTCATCCCCCCCTTCTCTCCTATTTCCTCCCCTCCTGCCGTTTGCCGCACAATACAAGGGAGCCATTTTTCCCTGTTTTTATTAATAGTTAAAGTGGCCTGGCTGTCACAAGGGACAATGGCTGTAGCCCTGTTAATAAATACAAATAATAACTATTAGAGTGCACAGTGGAGAGAGAGAGAGAGAGAGAGAGAGAGAGAGAGAGAGAGAGAGAGAGAGAGAGAGAGAGAGAGAGAGAGAGAGAGAGAGAGGGGGACTGCCATTTGTTGTTCCCTCTCACTTGTCAAAGCTCTTTGGCTTAAAAGCCTCTGTCATTGCTGAGAGCGGGGGAGGGGGGCGAGAGTGATGGAAGGAGAGAGAAGGAGAGAGTGCGCTGGGGGCTAATAGCACCTGTTGGGGTGATAGCGAGACAGCTGTCAGAAGAGAAAAACAGGAGGGATGACGAAAGGAGTGTACACATCTATACTGCAGCAAGGAAACCGAGACCCTCTTTCCCCCCGTCTTCTCCCTCATTAGTGGGCTTGCCCACACCCTCTTTCCCCCCGTCTTCTCCCTCATTAGTGGGCTTGCCCACACCCTCTTTCCCCCGTCTTCTCCCTCATTAGTGGGCTTGCCCACACCCTCTTTCCCCCCGTGTTCTTCCTCATTAGTGGGCTTGCCCACACCCTCTTTCCCCCTGTATTCTCCCTCATTAGTGGGCTTGCCCACACCCTCTTTCCCTCGTCTTCTTCCTCATTATTGGGCTTGCCCACACCCTTTTTCCCCGTCTTCTCCCTCATTAGTGGTCTTGCCCAAACCCTATTTCCCCCGTCTTCACCCTCATTAGTGGGCTTGCCCACACCCTCTTTCCCCCTGTATTCTCCCACATTAGTGGGCTTGCCCACACCCTCTTTCCTTCGCCTCAAGTAAAGGTGTTGCCTGCTTGCGTGCTTCCTGCATATGTCTGTGCCTGCATGCTATGTGTGTGTGTGTGTGTGTGTGTGGTAGTGTGTCCAACTAGAGTGGTGTTGTCTGTAGTGTAGTGTGTATCAGTGAAAGCAGGTTCACGTTGATTGTCTTGGCTGCAAGGAGACTAATGGAGCCACCCTGGACCATCTGAGATGGTGTGTGTGTGTGTGTGTGTGTGTGTGTGTGTGTGTGTGTGTGTGTGTGTGTGTGTGTGTGTGTGTGTGTGTGTGTGTGTGTGTGTGTGTGTGTGTGTGTGTGTGTGTGTGTGTGTGTGTGTGTGTGTGTGTGTGTGTGTGTGTGTGTGTGTGTGTGTGTGTGTGTGTGTTTCACTTCTCTTTTCTTTGGATATTCAGGGAGTAAGTTACTGTAGTTGCACATAGACAGACACACACACTCATGGGCCTGTACCTCTAGCCTGTACCTATGTGATTGTGGTACACGGGACATGCAGGAGGAAAATGACTGACTCAGGCCTCCAAGGCCTCAACACAGAGAATCACACACACATATTGTCCATGGCCTTCACTCACAATCTTAGACTCACACAAACACAGCCAGAAGAAGAAAGATGGACAGAAAGACAGTGAGTGATGGAAATTTTGAGAGAGAAGAGAAGGAGAGAGGAAAATAGTTTGAGGACGCTACAGTGTGTGAGAGTGAGGCATGGAGTGTTCAAACACAGTAACGCCAGTGGTCTTGTGAGTGATATTGTAGACCTCAGCAGGAAGTCTACATAGTGTTATGTCTAGTTAAGATACTAAGCTTGTTTTGATCTCCTCAGTCAGGATAGAGAGCTGTGGTGAGCTGTCACTCAAACCACGGCCAGGACTCCTTCAACTGCTATTATAAATGTCTGTGGGTTAGCTTCCAAAACCATTAGGACTTCTTCAAGAATTATGCTGAAGGTATAATCCTATAGGGGAAAATAACTTTTAGCTTGCCATCAGCAGATTAGTGTGTGTGTGTGTGTGTGTGTGTGTGTGTGTGTGTGTGTGTGTGTGTGTGTGTGTGTGTGTGTGTGTGTGTGTGTGTGTGTGTGTGTGTGTGTGTGTGTGTGTGTGTGTGTGTGTGTGTGTGTGTGTGTGTGTGTGTGTGTGTGTGTGTGTGTGACACAGGGTTTATCCTGTCCTCAGCTCTACAGTGAATTACTAGTGCAGATGGCTCACTATTGACAATAAACACCCAGTGTTTTCACCTCTCTCACAATCCCTTGGTTACCTCCTCTCTCTCTCTGTCAATCCCTCCCTCTCTCTGAGGTTATGTGTGTGTGTGTGTGTGTGTGTGTGTGTGTGTGTGTGTGTGTGTGTGTGTGTGTGTGTGTGTGTGTGTGTGTGTGTGTGTGTGTGTGTGTGTGTGTGTGTGTGTGTGTGTGTGTGTGTGTGTGTGTGTGTGTGTGTGTGTGTGTGTGTGTGTGTGTGTGTGTGTGTGTGTGTGCGCGTGTGTGTGTTTGTCATTGTGTTTGTGTGAGTGATTGTGTGTTTTTTGTGTGCTTTTATTTGCGGTCCTTGGCAGGTTGGTAATTAGTGTAGCGCGGTGGGCAGGCATGTGTAGTGTGTGTGTGTGTTCACAGTGTGCGGTGTGGATATGTAGTGGAAACAAAGCGCTAGTT
>NC_060186.1:19542077-19547077 GCF_021184085.1 Oncorhynchus gorbuscha | reverse complement strand
GAGAGAGAGAGAGAGAGAGAGAGAGAGAGAGAGAGAGAGAGAGAGAGAGAGAGAGACCATGTCTGTATGAGAGAGAGAGAGAGAGAGAGAGAGAGAGAGAGAGAGAGAGAGAGAGAGAGAGAGAGAGAGACCATGTCTGTATGAGAGAGAGAGAGAGAGAGAGAGAGAGAGAGAGAGAGAGAGAGAGAGAGAGAGAGAGAGAGAGAGAGAGAGAGAGAGAGAGAGAGAGAGAGAGAGAGACCATGTGTGCCTGTAAATGGGGCTCATATGTCAGGATCTTTAGGGTCAAGGGTCAGGCCATGCTAACTGTGAGCAGGAGGCACGGTGACTGGAGGGTAAACAGAGGCCTGGGGCTGTCTGACACACACACACTGCTCAGAGGGAAAGAGAGGAAGGCTTGACTGAGACTGCATTCCAAGTTAAACCCTACCACCTACCTCTACCCTTAGGCAAAAGAGTCATAGATATGTGTTATTCGGTATTAGCACCATGTTCTCCTACATTGCATGCATCCAAATCCTCTCAGATCTAGATGAGGTACAGGGTTTGTCCTAAGGATGCATTTGGAATGAGCGCACTTAACTCTGTTTTTAACAGATCTGGCCCTGTACTGTAAGCTGCCACACCAACCACACCCTTCTACCCCAGACACGCCCCCATTGACCTTCTAGCTCCACATCCAAAACCTAGACTTTTATTCCTTCCTTATCCTCCCATGTTTCTTCTTGGTGCTCTCTGACCTCCACCCTGTAACCTTTACCCTCCCCTCTGCTCCTCCCCCACGCCCCCCCCATCCCAGGTACCTCAGAAAGCCTGGCAGAGAAGGAGCGCCAGCTGATGGGCATGATCAGCCAGCTGAGCAGCCTGAGGGAGCAGCTCCTGGCGGCCCAGGATGAGCAGAAGAAAGTGGCCGCCTCGCAGATGGAGAAGCAGCGGCAGCAGATGGAGCTGGCCAAGCAACAACAGGACCAGGTGAGAGAGAAGGAGATGTGTGTGATGTGAAGATACAGAGGTAGACACCCACACGGTAAAACACACACACACACACAAAGACTTACATGTACACACACACACACACACCCACATACATTCATACACACCCTACATACCCGAGTGCCGACACGCAGATCTAAGACAAACCAGTCGCACACAGACAGCGCGGGAGTCTGGCGGGTATTTGCGTAGGGAAGGGTTTCTCTCTTTTGTTTGGTGGTTCAGCGCTCGGAGCTTCACAAAGACTGTTTGCACTCTGAAGACGATTCACATATGTCTGCCCTTTT
The DNA here is from genome assembly GCF_021184085.1 of Oncorhynchus gorbuscha. Lineage (NCBI taxonomy): Eukaryota > Metazoa > Chordata > Actinopteri > Salmoniformes > Salmonidae > Oncorhynchus > Oncorhynchus gorbuscha. The sequence continues at coordinate 19,545,797 of NC_060186.1, read as the reverse complement.
GAAGGGAACAGTATATAATGGATGTATTCGGAGCCCAGCACAGATCACACGTCACATCCATATTTGACAAGAGGGCCACATTTGAAGCTGTGATGTTTGTAGACGTTTGTCACGTGTGTCACTCTGCACGCCTGTTGACGTATGTGATCAATGCTCTGCCTGTTGGTTTGTGTGTCTCTTTCCCAACTCTCTGGCTCTTCTACCACAGATTGCTCGGCAACAGCAGCAGCTTCTGCAGCAGCAACACAAAATCAACCTCCTGCAGCAACAGATCCAGGTGAGACTGTGTGTGTGTGTGTGTGTGTGTGTGTGTGTGTGTGTGTGTGTGTGTGTGTGTGTGTGTGTGTGTGTGTGTGTGTGTGTGTGTGTGTGTGTGTGTGTGTGTGTGTGTGTGTGTGTGTGTGTGTGTGTGTGTGTGTGTGTGTGTGTGTGTGTGGGGGGGGCTTCTTATGTGATGCAGCAACTCCGTCAGAAATCAGCAATCAGCATCTGACCGTCAGTGGCTGTCACCCTTTACCTCCCAAACGTATGTACACAACACACACACATGTACACACACACATATACACACACATATACATACTTCTGCACCTCACAGTACCAATCCCACAGCATATATACATACACCCAACAATCACCAATCAACAGCATCCCTCAACACTTCAAACAACAACTCGTGGCTGCTATAAGTTGTGAGTTTAATTCATACAGCGGCCACATACGCAGACAGACAAACTGTAGAGACAGACAGACATCTCTCTCTTTTCTTCTCTCCTTTACCCCCCCCTCTCTCTCCTTCTCTCTACTACACTCACTGATAGATTTGTTCCACCAGGTGCCTCTCTGAGGTAGAAAGGTTTTGTTAACTCAGTCAGATTGGGGTGGGTTAGAGCTTTGGACTTGTAACCGAAAGGTTGCAATATCTCATCCTCCTAGCAGACAAGGTCAAAATCTGTCGTTCTGCCCCTGAACAGGGCAGTTAACCCACTGTTCCTAGGCCGTCATTCAAAATAAGAATTTGTTCTTTACTGACTTGCCTAGTTTAATAAAGGTCAAAGAAAAAGATGTGACTGATTTGGTTAATAAAGTCAGACTTTGCCTTGACAGTGTGTGCATCCGGGACGTTCCAGCTAAACAGAGGCTATATACACACAACCCCCTGCCCTGGATTACAGCCATTTGTCGCTTGTGCGATAAGAGGCCTTTCTGTGTGTGCGCGTGTGTGTGTGTGTGATCGGACCATGCATTTGTGTTTGGAGCAGCTGTGTGTGTCAAGCCATAAACACGTCCGTTCTCGATTCACTCCCTCACGACCCTCAGAGACAAAGCTCTCTTTTCCCATGACTTTGCAACCTTTTCCCAAACAAACGTTCCTCCATTGAGTCTGCTGAACAATAGTTTCTCACAGCCAGGGACAGCTGAACACAGCCTCGTTAGGGCAACTCAATCACAGGGGCTTATCGCTGAGAGAGACACACATACGCACACCCATTTCAACATCAAATGCACATACACATTATGCACACATACACAACTCATCAAACACACTAATACACACAAACACACACACCACCGATCATCAAAGACCTTGTTCCAGAAAGACTCCAGTTGAATCATTCATGAAGAGATTGTGAACACAATCCCACAGTACAATGAGGTGCCAGAGAGGGGTATGGAGGACACTGTGTGTGTCTGTGTGTGTATGTGTGTGTGTGCGTGCGTGCGCGTGCGTGTGTGTGCGTGGCGTACCCGTATGTTAGTGTGTGTGTGTGTGCGTGGCGTACCCGTATGTTTGTGTGTGTGTGTGTGTGTGTGTGTGTGTGTGTGTGTGTGTGTGTGTGTGCGTGGCGTACCCGTATGTTTGTGTGTGTGCGTGGTGTACCCGTATGTTTGTGTGTGTGTGTGAGCGTGCGTGTGTGTGCGTGGGTTACCCATATGTTTGTGTGTGTGTGTGTGTGTGTGTGTGTGTTGTGTGTGTGTGTGTGTGTGTGTGTGTGTGTGTGTGCGTGCGTGCGTGCGTGCGTGCGTGCGTGCGTGCGTGCGTGCGTGCGTGTGTGCGCGTGGCGTACCCGTATGTTTGTGTGTGTGTGCGTGGCGTACCCTTGTGTGTGTGTGTGTGTGTGTGTGTGTGTGTGTGTGTGTGTGTGTGTGTGTGTGTGTGTGTGTGTGTGTGTGTGTGTGTGTGTGTGTGTGTGTGTGTGTGTGTGTGTGTGTGTGTGTGTGTGTGTGTGTGTGTGTGTGTGTGTGTGTGTGTGTGTGTGTGTGTGTGTGTGTGTGTGTGTCAAACAGTTCACTCACCCAAGCTTTGGTGAAGGAACTATTTCATCTCTCCACTGGACGAGGTGAAATCTGCAAAATTCATCTCAGAGAACATGAAAAAACCTTGACACATATCAGACAATATAGAGGACATGTTATTGTCCACAACCTAACTTAATTAAATGACTTACACTAAACTCACGATTCATCATTTCGAAGAAATAATGAAAACTAAACTCACGACTCATCATTTAGAAGAGCTAATGTAAACTAAACTCACGACTCATCATTTAGAAGAGCTAATGTAAACTAAACTCACGACTCATCATTTAGAAGAGCTAATGTAAACTAAACTCACGATTTATCATTTAGAAGAGCTAATGTAAACTAAACTCACGACTCATCATTTAGAAGAGCTAATGTAAACTAAACTCACGATTCATCATTTAGAAGAGCTAATGTAAACTAAACTCCCGACTCATCATTTAGAAGAGCTAATGTAAACTAAACTCACGACTCATCATTTAGAAGAGCTAATGTAAACTAAACTCACGACTCATCATTTAGAAGGGCTAATGTAAACTAAACTCACGACTCATCATTTAGAAGAGCTAATGTAAACTAAACTCACGACTCATCATTTAGAAGAGCTAATGTAAACTAAACTCACGACTCATCATTTAGAAGAGCTAATGTAAACTAAACTCACGACTCATCATTTAGAAGAGCTAATGTAAACTAAACTCACGACTCATCATTTAGAAGAGCTAATGTAAACTAAACTCACGACTCATCATTTAGAAGAGCTAATGTAAACTAGACTCACGACTCATCATTTAGAAGAGCTAATGTAAACTAAACTCACGACTCATCATTTAGAAGAGCTAATGTAAACTAAACTCACGACTCATCATTTAGAAGGGCTAATGTAAACTAAACTCACGACTCATCATTTAGAAGAGCTAATGTAAACTAAACTCACGACACATCATTTAGAAGAGCTAATGTAAACTAAACTCACGATTCATCATTTAGAAGAGCTAATGTAAGCTAAGTTAATTAGCGACAGACTGTCTACTACTCAGGCCAATATCAATTAGCATCATCCGCTAACTGATATCCTGCAAAACACTCGTGGCTGGTGTAAAGAGCAGCCAGACACTGTGGCAACTGTCACTAACGAGCTGCTTATAAAGACGGATTCAAATCAACCTACGTCCCTATACATTAACTCACTATCACCCCTCCCCTCCCTTCTTCTGACTCACACACACACACAGATAAACACACAACGCACACGTCAGCCCACATACCCCAGTACCTAACTCAATCACACTGAACAAGCGTGTGATTAGTTTAGACTCACTGTTCACTCACTGTGTCTTCATAGCTACTGTATATCTCCCACGGATTATAAATGGGCTACATTTCTAGGACAAAAAGAAAACCTGGTTGTCCCCA
>NC_060186.1:19529577-19534577 GCF_021184085.1 Oncorhynchus gorbuscha | reverse complement strand
TTTACGTCCGCTCCTATCCTCGTTACTCCTGACGTCACTAGACAATTCATTGTCGAGGTTGACGCTTCAGAGGTAGGCGTGGGAGCCATTCTATCCCAGCGCTTCCAGTCTGACGATAAGGTTCATCCTTGCGCTTATTTTTCTCATCGCCTGTCGCCATCTGAGCGCAACTATGATGTGGGTAACCGTGAACTGCTCGCCATCCGCTTAGCCCTAGGCGAATGGCGACAGTGGTTGGAGGGGGCGACCGTTCCTTTTGTCGTTTGGACAGACCATAAGAACCTTGAGTACATCCGTTCTGCCAAACGACTTAATGCCCGTCAAGCTCGTTGGGCGTTGTTTTTCGCTCGTTTCGAGTTTGTGATTTCTTACCGTCCGGGTAGCAAGAACACCAAGCCTGATGCCTTATCCCGTCTGTTTAGTTCTTCTGTGGCTTCTACTGATCCCGAGGGGATTCTTCCTTATGGGCGTGTTGTCGGGTTAACAGTCTGGGGAATTGAAAGACAGGTTAAGCAAGCACTCACGCACACTGCGTCGCCGCGCGCTTGTCCTAGTAACCTCCTTTTCGTTCCTGTTTCCACTCGTCTGGCTGTTCTTCAGTGGGCTCACTCTGCCAAGTTAGCTGGTCATCCCGGTGTTCGAGGCACTCTTGCGTCTATTCGCCAGCGCTTTTGGTGGCCGACTCAGGAGCGTGACACGCGCCGTTTCGTGGCTGCTTGTTCGGACTGCGCGCAGACTAAGTCGGGTAACTCTCCTCCTGCCGGTCGTCTCAGACCGCTCCCCATTCCTTCTCGACCATGGTCTCACATTGCCTTAGACTTCATTACCGGTCTGCCTTTGTCTGCGGGGAAGACTGTGATTCTGACGGTTGTCGATAGGTTCTCTAAGGCGGCACATTTCATTCCCCTCGCTAAACTTCCTTCCGCTAAGGAGACGGCACAAATCATTATTGAGAATGTATTCAGAATTCATGGCCTCCCGTTAGACGCCGTTTCAGACAGAGGCCCGCAATTCACGTCACAGTTTTGGAGGGAGTTCTGTCGTTTGATTGGTGCGTCCGTCAGTCTCTCTTCCGGGTTTCATCCCCAGTCTAACGGTCAAGCAGAGAGGGCCAATCAGACGATTGGTCGCATACTACGCAGCCTTTCTTTCAGAAACCCTGCGTCTTGGGCAGAACAGCTCCCCTGGGCAGAATACGCTCACAATTCGCTTCCTTCGTCTGCTACCGGGTTATCTCCGTTTCAGAGTAGTCTGGGTTACCAGCCTCCTCTGTTCTCATCCCAGCTTGCCGAGTCCAGCGTTCCCTCCGCTCAAGCGTTTGTCCAACGTTGTGAGCGCACCTGGAGGAGGGTGAGGTCTGCACTTTGCCGTTACAGGGCACAGACGGTGAGAGCCGCCAATAAACGCAGGATTAAGAGTCCAAGGTATTGTTGCGGCCAGAGAGTGTGGCTTTCCACTCGCAACCTTCCTCTTACGACAGCTTCTCGTAAGTTGACTCCGCGGTTCATTGGTCCGTTCCGTGTCTCCCAGGTCGTCAATCCTGTCGCTGTGCGACTGCTTCTTCCGCGACATCTTCGTCGCGTCCATCCTGTCTTCCATGTCTCCTGTGTTAAGCCCTTTCTTCGCACCCCCGTTCGTCTTCCCCCCCCCCCTCCCGTCCTTGTCGAGAGCGCACCTATTTACAAGGTACATAAGATCATGGACATGCGTTCTCGGGGACGGGGTCACCAATACCTAGTGGATTGGGAGGGTTACGGTCCTGAGGAGAGGAGTTGGGTTCCGTCTCGGGACGTGCTGGACCGTTCACTCATCGATGATTTCCTCCGTTGCCGCCAGGATTCCTCCTCGAGTGCGCCAGGAGGCGCTCGGTGAGTGGGGGGTACTGTCATGTTTGTCATTTATTATCATGTCTTGTCCCTGTGCTCCCCATGCTATTCGTTTCCCTCTGCTGGTCTTATTTGGTTCTTTCCCTCCTTCTATCCCTCTCTCTCCCCCTCCCTCTCTCACTCTCTCGCTCTCTCTTCTCTCTATCGTTCCGTTCCTGCTCCCAGCTGTTCCTATTCCCCTAATCATCATTTAGTCTTCCCACACCTGTTCCCGATCCTTTCCCCTGATTAGAGTCCCTATTTATTCCTTTGTGATCCGTTCCTGTCCCGTCGGTTCCTTGTATTGTATTCACCATGCTGTGATTGCGTTTCGCCCTGTCCTGTCGTGTTTTTGCTGTGATTGTGTATCGCCCTGTCCTGTCGTGTTTTTTTGCCTTCATCAGATGCTGCGTGTGAGCAGGTGTCTCTGTCGACTACGGCCTGCGCCTACCCGAAGCGACCTGCAGTCTGTGGCCGCTTCTCCAGTTATTTCCCCTCTACAAGTCTAGAGGATTTCTGTTATTCCCTGTTTGGACTTAAATAAACTCTGTTTCTGTTAAGTCGCTTTTGGGTCCTCTTTCACCTGCATGACACTCTCTCTCTCTTCCTCTCTCTCTCTCTCTCTCTCTCTCTCTCTCTCTCTCTCTCTCTCTCTCTCTCTCTCTCTCTCTCTCTCTCTCTCTCTCTCTCTCTCTCTCTCTCTCTCTCTCTCTGTCACCAATGCCACATAATGTAACAAAAATATAGAAATCTGTTGCAATGTTGATTGGCAGTTGATTTTGTAGATCTCTGCTCCATGTTTCGTAGGTGTCATGTTTGGAGAGATGGCCTGTGTTCTCGATCAGGCAATCTGGCTCAGTACACACACAAACACATCCTCACACACGTTTTAACCTCTTGTCCCATCAGCCAATCGCACTGAGCCTTGAGCATTAGTCCTTTTGGTCTGTGGGACCGGGGACAATAGCATCAGATCAATCTGGGAGAGCTGTTAACCCCTGCTAATCCCTACACAACAGCTGGATATTGTGTGTGTGTGTGTGTGTGTGTGTGTGTGTGTGTGTGTGTGTGTGTGTGTGTGTGTGTGTGTGTGTGTGTGTGTGTGTGTGTGTGTGTGTGTGTGTGTGTGTGTGTGTGTGTGTGTGTGTGTGTGTGTGTGTGTGTGTGTGTGTGTGTGTGTGTGTGTGTGTGTGTGTGTGTGTGTGTGTGTGTGTGTGTGTCTCTGTGACACAGGGTTTATCCTGTCCTCAGCTCTGATCTCTGGTTGTGGCTGGCTGCTACCGCATCGTGGGTTAGCGGTGTGTTTATGAGAGTGAACAGCTGTTCCAGAGATCTGATTAAACTGTTACACACACACACACACACACACACACACACACACACACACACACACACACACACACACACACACACACACACACACACACACACACACACACACACACACACACACACACACACACTAGACATCTGACTACACTGTTAGAGGATCAACAAATGGGCTGTATATTTCTCTCAGTCAGACTCTGTTCTACTGTTCAAAACCACATTGTTTTTATCTTCTTATGTCATTTACCTCAAGATGGATATTCCAAGTACATTACTTTACTGTAATATGGCTTTTTGGATGTACTTTGTTCTATATGAGAGGCGGTGTTGTTTTCAGGCTATTTTGATGACAGGATGAGGAGAGCCACGAGGTAGCAGTCACGAATCACCTCTGTACCTATTTACCAACATAAAGGGAGACTGTGTGTCTATAATGAAGCCATAAGGAACATCATATAGAAGACACTGCCCCACATGAGAGTGTGTGTGTGTGTGTGTGTGTGTGTGTGTGTGTGTGTGTGTGTGTGTGTGTGTGTGTGTGTGTGTGTGTGTGTGTGTGTGTGTGTGTGTGTGTGTGTGTGTGTGTGTGTGTGTGTGTGTGTGTGTGTGTGTGTGTGTGTGTGTGTGTGTGTGTGTGTGTGTGTGTGTGTGTGTGTGTAATGAAGCCATAAGGAACATCATATAGAAGACACTGCCCCACATGAGAGAGTGTGTGTGTGTGTGTGTGTGTGTGTGTGTGTGTGTGTGTGTGTGTGTGTGTGTGTGTGTGTGTGTGTGTGTGTGTGTGTGTGTGTGTGTGTGTGTGTGTGTGTGTGTGTGTGTGTGTGTGTGTGTGTGTGTGCGTCTATCACTAGAAATAGACTTGGATTTGGGACGTGAGAAAAGGTCCTGAGGAAGATGATTTGTGCCTTCCTCGGCGCTCGCCAAATTCTTTTAAATGATTGCCCAGCACTGGGCGCAAACTCGTGACGCTCGGAGCCCAAGCATGCTGCTCAGACCAATGGGCTACGGCGGTTCACAAGGCTCTAGCAAGCCACGAGAATACTGTGAATACCGATGATACTTGACATTAATAGCGAGTCGTTTTTAATGATTTGGTTTTAAGCCTTCTCCAAACCATAGCGGTAACCTTAACCACTCAGAAGGAATGCCTAAAGCATTATCATTTGACTTGTTTCTGTTTTCACCCTGTAACCACGTGGAATTAACCCTTTAACCACGTGGAATTAACTCTGTAACCACGTGGACTTAACCCTGTAACCACGTGGAATTAACCCTGTAACCATGTGGAATTAACCCTGTAACCACGTGGACTTAACCCTGTAACCACGTGGACTTAACCCTGTAACCACGTGGAATTAACCCTGTAACCACGTGGAATTAACCCTGTAACCACGTGGACTTATCCCTGTAACCACGTGGAATTAACCCTGTAACCACGTGGAATTAACCCTGTAACCACGTGGAATTAATCCTGTAACCACGTGGAATTAACCCTGTAACCACGTGGACTTAACCCTGTAACCACGTGGAATTAAGCCTGTAACCACGTGGAATTAATGCGTCAAAAATAGACTTCCATCCATAATACATTACATTTCGAAGGGAATGGTGTTGGCCCTGTGCCTGTTGTGCCTGTGTGTATGGGGGGCACAGTGGAATAGCTCCAGTCTCTCCTATCCCCATGACTCTATGGGTATCTGTAGCCCGTTCCTCTCCAGCATATGTCCAATTAGGTTTGAAAGGCAGAGAGGAGCTGTAGTCTCTGTGATTCGCCTCCGCAGGGGGGCCTGTCCAGACCTTCCG
>NC_060186.1:19502077-19524577 GCF_021184085.1 Oncorhynchus gorbuscha | reverse complement strand
TCTCCTACCCTTTTCTCCTCCTCCCCTCTCCTTTTCTCTACTCCTGCTCTCCGCTCCTCCTTCCCTCTGCTACCCTCCTCTCCTCCTCCCCTCTCCTTTCCTCTACTCCTCCTCTCCGCTCCTCCTTCCTTCTCCTACACTCCTCCCCCTTCTCCTCTCCTCCTCCCCTCTCATTTCCTCTACTCCTCCTCTCCGCTCCTCCTTCCCTCTGCTATCCTCCTCTCCGCTCCTCCTTCCTTCTCATACCCTCCTCAACCCTCCTCCCCTCTCCTTTACTCTACTCCTCCTCTCCGCTCCTCCTTCCTTCTCCTACCCTCCTCAACCCTCCTCCCCTCTCCTTTACTCTACTCCTCCTCTCCGCTCCTCCTTCCCTCTCCTACCCTCCTCTCCTCCTCCCCTCTCATTTCCTCTACTCCTCCTCTCCGCTCCTCATTCCTTCTCCTACCCTCCTCTCCTCCCCCTTCTCCTCTCCTCCTTCCCTCTCATTTCCTCTACTCCTCCTCTCCGCTCCTCCTTCCTTCTCCTACCCTCCTCTCCTCCCCCTTCTCCTCTCCTCCTCCCCTCTCATTTCCTCTACTCCTCCTCTCCGCTCCTCCTTCCCTCTGCTACCCTCCTCTCCTCCTCCCCTCTCATTTCCTCTACTCCTCCTCTCCGCTCCTCCTTCCCTCTCCTACCCTCCTCTCCTCCTCCCCCTCCACCCGTCTCTCAGCAGGTCCAGGGGCAGCTGCCTCCGTTGATGATCCCAGTGTTCCCTCCAGACCAGAGGACTCTGGCTGTAGCTGCTGCCCAGCAAGGCTTCCTGCTGCCCCCCGGATTCAACTACAAACCAGGCTGCAGTAAGTTGTACTGGTCTCCTCAAACGGACTATTCTCTGTGGACCTAGATTGGGACATGTCAGTGGGGATGTTGCCACGCCACTACAAGTGTATTTTCTACAGAGACAGGGACCCCCTCTCTTTCTCTCTCTCTCTCTCTCTCTCTCTCTCTCTCTCTCTCTCTCTCTCTCTCTCTCTCTCTCTCTCCCTCCCTCTCTCTCTCTCTCTCTCTCTCTCTCTCTCTCTCTCTCTCTCTCTCTCTCTCTCTCTCTCTCTCTCTCTCTCTCTCTCTCTCTCTCTCTCTCTCTCTCTCTCTCTCTCTCTCTCTGTCTGTTGGCTCATTCCTTCACTTGGCTCATCCTCTTGTCTCCATTTTCAATTTTCCAGAAAAATATTTTTTTCAAAGCAACCAAAAAAGCCTCATCCTGTGGGACTTGTTATTGGCTGCGGCAGTCCGGCTGTGAGGCAATGTGTTGTTTACCGCGAGAAGCAACACGCGTGTGCCAGGAACGACATTCCGAATACCGTAGGAACACGCCAGGGAGTAGCGCGACCTGCCCCAGGTTCCCTCACATTAACACGGGCCCCCGCCAGAACATGCGTCCAACACGCCTCACACACGCCTGTCCAACAATCCTCGCGCTCGCCTCCCCCTACAGACAGACAGACTGGTCTCTCTAAGGTCCAGCTCCTCCCCCAGAAACTAACAGCTTCCTAAACAAGTCTCCTTCCAGTTTCAATTAATGCCATTATGTGCCAATCCTCGCCCACCACCCACCGCCCACCGCCCACTTAAAGACCCCCGCTGTCTTGGAGGAATATTGCTGTCTTTTCTCTGCCTGAGCCAAGGAGAATGGTGTTGCCCTGAATGACAGAGAGCTGTCCTTCTGAAGCATCAACACGTGTTGACTTTTGAAAGTTAGACTTGTATATGGGTTATATGCTATGCACACTAGTAGTACACTTCACTGCCATCACGCACACTTCACACATACACATGTATGTAATACACGGTACGTACTGTACCCCGGTGGTTCTCAATCCTGGTCCTGGGGACCCAAGGGGGGGCACATTTTTATTTCTGCCCCAGCACTGCACACCTGATTCAAATCATCAACTCATCATCAGGCTTTGATGAATCGAGTCAGGTGTCTAGTGCTGGGGCAAAAACAAGAATGTGCCCCCCTTTGGGAGAGTGCACAGACAAAGAGCGATTTCAGAAGGAGGGTGCAGTCGGATAGAACAGAAAAATAAAAAAGAGAGAGAGAGAACAGAAAGAGTGCTGCGACGATGACGTCGACCTCGCTGGCTTAATTACATTTAGGGCGTCTTTATCTTCCCAAGGACCAGAATTGAGAACACCACACACTGTAGACAGAACACACACACACACACACACACACACACACACACACACACACACACACACACACACACACACACACACACACACACACACACACACACACACACACACACACACACACACACACACACACACACACACACACACACACACACACACACAATACACAATTCGCCCAGTGTGGCCTCTACTCTTGTCCCTATCCATCCATCCATCAATCCATCTCTCGCTCTCTCCCTCCCTCTCTCTCAGTCCCACCCAGTAGTCTAGGGAGATGCATCTCCCTCTCTCTCTCTCTCTCTCTCTCTCTCTCTCTCTCTCTCTCTCTCTCTCTCTCTCTCTCTCTCTCTCTCTCTCTCTCTCTCTCTCTCTCTCTCTCTCTCTGTCCCACCCAGTAGTCTAGGGAGATGCTTCTCTCTCTCTCTCTCTCTCTCTCTCTCTCTCTCTCTCTCTCTCTCTCTCTCTCTCTCTCTCTCTCTCTCTCTCTCTCTCTCTCTCAGTGTGAACTCTCAGTGCCACCCAGTAGTCTAGGGAGATGCTCTCTCTCTCTCTCTCTCTCTCTCTCTCTCTCTCTCTCTCTCTCTCTCTCTCTCTCTCTCTCTCTCTCTCTCTCTCTCTCTCTCTCTCTCTCTCTCTCTCTCTCTCTGTGAGAACTCTCAATCCCACCCAGTAGTCTAGGGAGATGCATATCTCTCTCTCTCTCTCTCTCTCTCTCTCTTTCTCTCTCTCTCTCTCTCTCTCTCTCTCTCTCTCTCTCTCTCTCTCTCTCTCTCTCTCTCTCTCTCTCTCTCTCTCTCTCTCTCTCTCAGTGAGAACCCTCAGTCCCACCCAGTAGTCTAGGGAGATGCATCTCTCTCTCTCTTTCTCTCTCTCTCTCTCTCAGTGAGAACTCTGTCCCACCCAGTAGTCTAGGGAGATGTATCTCTCTGGCCAAGAGCAACATGTTTGCTTTCTTTATTTCTCTCTTTTGTTACAGCCGTGTCCCCATGAGGAGCATGAATATCTGCCTCTCCGTTGTTTGTTTAAGGAGCAGGAGGCAAACAGTCTGGGGCCCAAATGGCACCCTATTCCCTGCATAGTGCATTACTTTTGACCAGCTCCGCATCAGTAGTGGACAATGTAGGGGATAAGGTGCCATTTGAGATGCCCCCTATCTCCCAGAAAACACATCCACTGAAATAAGGATCCCTGTAAAAAAATGCTACTTGAACCCTGGAATTTTTAATGTCCCAGAGTTGCATGGGAAAAATGTTTTGGAGAGGCTGAAGTCTGAAGTCTGAAATACTGCTTATTGAGACAGGATCCTGCCTGAGTGGGGTCCTGGGTCCGGACTGATTGTTACAAAGCCGGGCACACACACACACACATACGCTAGTGCCATGGCCAGATCGGAGAGACACAGTGTATTGTCCTGATATAGCATTGTGAAGAAGTCACTCTTGGACCCAGTCAGATATGCAGGGTCATACCCTGAGAACAGTGTGATGTATTAGCATCACTGTTTATATCTGACTGTCTATGCCTAGTGGCAGTAATATTCCACCGCCATGGCATTCATTTTAATAGATACACCCTTTAATGAAATAAATACATCCATTTATCATAACACGAGTATCTTCCACTCTCTGATGTTCTGTTTTACATAAATAACACACTATCATACACCTGTCTGGGAGGAATAAGAACACCGGTGCTGGCTGAACCCTGTCATCTTTTGGTCCTCATGTTCTCCCTCTATCCCTCCTCTCCCTGTCTTCTCCCTCTATCCCTCCTTTCCCTGTCTTCTCCCTCTATCCCTCCTCTCCCTGTCTTCTCCCTCTATCCCTCCTCTCCCTGTCTTCTCCCTCTATCCCTCCTCTCCCTGTCTTCTCCCTCTATCCCTCCTCCCCTCTGTCTTCTCCCTCTATCCCTCCTCTCCCTGTCTTCTCCCTCTATCCCTCCTCTCCCTGTCTTCTCCCTCTATCCCTCCTCTCCCTGTCTTCTCCCTCTATCCCTCCTCTCCCTGTCTTCTCCCTCTATCCCTCCTCTCCCTGTCTTCTCCCTCTATCTCTCCTCTCCCTGTCTTCTCCCTCTATCCCTCCTCTCCCTGTCTTCTCCCTCTATCCCTCCTCTCCCTGTCTTCTCCCTCTATCCCTCCTCTCCCTGTCTTCTCCCTCTATCCCTCCTCCCCTCTGTCTTCTCCCTCTATCCCTCCTGTCTTCTCCCTCTATCCCTCCTCCCCTATGTCTTCTCCCTCTATCCCTCCTCTCCCTGTCTTCTCCCTCTATCCCTCCTCCCCTCTGTCTTCTCCCTCTATCCCCCCTCTCCATGTCTTCTCCCTCTATCCCTCCTCCCCTCTGTCTTCTCCCTCTATCCCTCCTCTCCCTGTCTTCTCCCTCTATCCCTCCTCCCCTCTGTCTTCTCCCTCTATCCCTCCTCTCCCTGTCTTCTCCCTCTATCCCTCCTCTCCCTTTCTTCTCCCTCTATCCCTCCTCTCCCTGTCTTCTCCCTCTATCCCTCCTCCCCTCTGTCTTCTCCCTCTATCCCTCCTCTCCCTGTCTTCTCCCTCTATCCCTCCTCCCCTCTGTCTTCTCCCTCTATCCCTCCTCTCCCTGTCTTCTCCCTCTATCCCTCCTCCCCTCTGTCTTCTCCCTCTATCTCTCCTCCCCTCTGTCTTCTCCCTCTATCCATCCTCTCCCTGTCTTCTCCCTCCATCCCTCCTCTCCCTGTCTTCTCCCTCTATCCCTCCTCTCCCTGTCTTCTCCCTCTATCCCTCCTCTCCCTGTCTTCTCCCTCCATCCCTCCTCTCCCTGTCTTCTCCCTCTATCCCTCCTCTCCCTGTCTTCTCCCTCTATCCCTCCTCCCTCCTATCTTCTCCCTCTATCCCTCCTCAATCCTATCTTCTCCCTCTATCCCTCCTCCCTTCTGTCTTCTCCCTCCATCCCTCCTCCCCCATTTTCTCCCCTGTCTTCTCTCATCCCTCCTTTCTGCCCCCAGCCCTGACCTTTCCCTCCCATAGTAATTACACGGGCCTATCTATCTGCAGCTGGGTGCTAATAACCTGCGCCCTTCTCTTTTATTTCCAATTCTCTCCATCCCTGATTCATCAGACTTCACTTACTGCCGACATGGCCTACTGAGAGGGGGGGGGGCAGAGAGGCAGGAAGACAGAGAGAGAGAGAGATACAAGAGCAAGCATAGAGAGAGGGTGCATAAACAACGGGCGATTGCAGAAAGAGGGTGCAGACGGTGAGAACAGAGGCAGAGAGAATAGAAAGAGCGCTGCAGTGGTGACGTCGCCCTCGCTGGCTTAATTACGTCCAGGGCGTCTTTATCTTTGAACACCTTCAGAGTCTTTGTCAGGAGGTATTAGAGAGAGGCCACACAATCAGCCTTTCATTAGGACGCACCAGACACAGGACAAAGGAGGGCTTTAGAACAGACCGGAGAAAGGGAGGGAGCTCAGACGGAGGGAGGGAGGAAGCTCAGACGGAGGGAGGGAGGGAGCTCAGACGGAGGGAGGGAGGGGCTCAGACGGAGGGAGGGAGGGAGCTCAGACGGAAGGAGGGAGCTCAGACGGAGGTTGGGGGGAGCTCAGACGGAAGGAGGGAGCTCAGACGGAGGGAGGGAGGGGCTCAGACGGAGGGAGGGAGGGAGCTCAGACGGAGTGAGGGAGGGAGGGCCTCAGACGGAGGGAGGGAGCTCAGACGGAGGGAGGGAGCTCAGACGGAGGGAGGGAGGGGCTCAGACGGAGGGAGGGAGCTCAGACGGAGGGAGGGAGGGAGCTCAGGACGGCGGGAGGGAGGGAGGATGGAGGAGCTCAGATGGAGGGAGGGAGCTCAGACGGAGGGAGGGAGGGAGCTCAGACGGAGCGAGGGGAGGGAGCTCAGACGGAGGGAGGGGGGGAGCTCAGACGGAGGGAGGGAGGGAGCTCAGACGGAGGGAGGGAGCTCAGACGGAGGGAGGGAGGGGGGGAGGGAGGGAGCTCACTCGGAGGGATGGAGGTGGAGAGGGAGGGAGGGAGGGAAGGAGGGAGGGAGGGAGGGAGTGTATATAGAGGAGTGTGAAGGTGTTGAGAGGGTGAGGACAGAGGAGAGAGAGAGAAAAAGAGAGAGAGGGGAAAGGAAGGGGGAGAGTGGCACAGTCTGTCCAACACATAAATTGTAGGGAGGCACTGAACAGGAAAAGGAAGGAGGAAGTGAAGGAAGAGAGGAAGGAGAGATAGCTTACGTGTATTTTTTTTTTCCTCTGTCCAGGTGACCCTTATCCTCTCCAGCTGGTACCTACTACCATGGCAGCAGCTACTGCCGCGGCAACGCCAGGCCTCGGTCAACTACAGCTCCAGGTGAGACCAGCACCATGCTGATGATTTTATTTCCATTCAAATGTTCACCAATATTTCAATTTCCTCCAAATGCCTCCCAATGCCTTAATACGTTGAGTAAACCTTTTCTATTGTGAGATTGCAATGTTGTTGTGTTTTCTTTCCTAGGATATCGGCCTAATTCAGGGGTTCTCAAACCTCCCCTCGGAGACCCTCAGACGTGTGAACTGGGAATTAGCTCAGCTGATTCGCCTAGTGAAGGGCTTGATAATTAGTTAACAAGTTCAATCAGGTGTGCTCTGGAATAGTTTAAATACACGGAACGGCTGGGGTTCTCCGGGGAGAGGTTTGAGAACCACTGCTACCTGACTAAGCTGGTGGTTCTGTTTTCTGTTTGATGACAGTGTTAGGTTACCATAGTGATGCTCTTTTGTTCTGGAGGCGAGACCTTGAGCAGAGAATAGAATCACTAAAGTGCTACTGATTGTTCACTCTCAGAAGACTGGAGCCGTAGAAACCCCAACTATCCAGTTAAAAAGACCAAAAACAGAGCAAAGTATGTACTATTGTCACTCCGGCTCTGTAATATTTTGAATATGTTGAATACTGTGTGTGTGATTGGTAGGGACGGAGAGGGTCTGAAGTGGGGATCGACAGGACTATTGAACAGTTTGGAGTAGACTCCAACTACAACAACCCAGCCTGGTGGTGCTTACAGGTTAGGACACACACACACACACACACACACACACACACACACGCGCGCACACACACACACACACACACACACACACACACACACACACACACACACACACACACACACACACACACACACACACACACACACACACACACACACACACACACACACACACACACACACACACACACACACACACATTCCATTCCCCAACACACACAATTACCCACTATTTCCCTCATCTTTTCCTCTCCCTCCCGCCTCTTCTCCCCTCGTTTATCTGAGAGAGTAGCCCACTTGTTCCCTCCATCTGATGAATCTGGAGGAGAAAAAAAGAGTGATAAAAAAAACAAAAGGCAAAAAATCCCCAGCATCTGTTCCTCCACTCTGAGAGGATGGAGGGAAGAGCCCATCTTTAGCACTCGCCGTCTCCCTCTGTCTCTCTCCTTCCCTCTCGCCGCTCTGCATATTTAGAATAAGTGGGCTATCGTCAGTTAATCCTGACCCCGGAACAGATCTTAGGTTGGGTCCAAAATGGCACCCTATCCCCTACATAGTGAACTACTCTGGTCTAGTGGTGCATTATATAGGGAATCGGGTGCCATTTAGGACTCATCCTAAATATGCAGCTCAGAGATCTTAGCCACAGATCCGCGACTGCCTCAGGACCCCTTCTCTCAGGGGTTAAGAGCCTGGGCCGT
Source organism: Oncorhynchus gorbuscha (assembly GCF_021184085.1). Taxonomy (NCBI): domain Eukaryota; kingdom Metazoa; phylum Chordata; class Actinopteri; order Salmoniformes; family Salmonidae; genus Oncorhynchus; species Oncorhynchus gorbuscha. The sequence continues at coordinate 19,516,689 of NC_060186.1, read as the reverse complement.
CCTCTCTGCTGCCTGTCTGAAATACATTAACCCCAGGAGATCAGGGGACACAGAGCACACTCTGACCCAGGTTGCCCCGCAACGCATTATCACTGTAAAGGCAGGGGAGGTGACACACACACACACACACACACACACTGCTGAACACTCACACTCAATTAGTGAAACACAGCTACACCAAGCAAGCTTCGTATTTGCACGCATATTACCAGAAGAGGACAGCTTTCTCGCTTAACCTGAGCTCACACACCTGCGCACACACCAGGCTGGGGTATATAGGTTAAGCTTTGCCTGTTAAATACATTTGCACCTGTCTGACTTACACAGTCAGTGCACCAGATTCAGTGCTGATATCGAACTAGGCTGAGCTAAGTAATTCTGTCATCAAAGGTAGCCGCTGTTGTCAGTAAGGCTTCATTGCGTGAAGCACACACAGTGTGTGTGTGTGTGTGTGTGTGTGTGTGTGTGTGTGTGTGTGTGTGTGTGTGTGTGTGTGTGTGTGTGTGTGTGTGTGTGTGTGTGTGTGTGTGTGTGTGTGTGTGTGTGTGTGTGTGTGTGTGTGTGTGTGTGTGTGTGTGTGTGTGTGTGTGTGTGTGTGTGTGTGTGTGTGTGTGTTCGGGAGGTGGAGTTAGATCTTGTCCCTTCATGTCCTCAGTGATTTTATCTCAGTGAGATCTTGGTTCCATATGTTCCGTTGTGTTCAGATTGAGAAAATCTCCCCGATTTGAAGGGCTTTGTCGCAAGTCAATTGGATTTAAACAGAACAACAACATTAAAAAACGACATCTATCAACATCGCTGGTGCTGTTCTGGCAGCCTTCTTTAAATCCCTCAGAAAGAGAAAAAAACAGATTAAGTCTATTACAAAGAAATGATTTAGTGAAGCTAACCCAAACACAAACGTCTGAATGTGGTATATTTCCTCTGGGAGTGTGTGTGTTGTGGTATTTTACAAGCGGCTCTGTGTGTGTGTGTGTGCGTGTGTGTGTGTTTTACAAGCGGTTGGCTGCTGAGCTCTGAGACTAACATAACAATTACCTGCCCCCATGTCACAACCACTAGAGATGAGGGAACGACAACGTGGCCTCCAAAACAATACACTGGGGCTGGTGGAGGGGAGATATATACACACACACACACAACCACACACTAAAACACACATACACAACCACACACACACACACAACCACACACTAAAACACACATACACAACCACACACACACACACAACCACACACTAAAACACACATACACAACCACACACACACACACAACCACACACTAAAACACACATACACAACACACACACACACACACACACACACACACACACACACACACACACACACACACACACACACACACACACACACACACACTAAAACACACATACACAACACACACACACACACACACACAACCAAACACTAAAACACACATACACAACCACACACACACACACAACCACACACACACACACACACACACAACCACACACTAAAACACACATACACAACCACACACACACACACAACCACACACTAAAACACACATACACAACCACACACACAACCACACACTAAAACACACATACACAACCACACACACAACCACACACTAAAACACACATACACAACCACACACACACACACACACACACAACCACACACTAAAACACACATACACAACCACACACACAACCACACACACACACACACAACCACACACTAAAACACACATACACAACCACACACACACACACACAACCACACACTAAAACACACATACACAACCACACACACAACCACACACTAAAACACACATACACAACCACACACACAACCACACACTAAAACACACATACACAACCACACACACAACCACACACTAAAACACACATACACAACCACACACACAACCACACACTAAAACACACACACACAACCACACACTAAAACACACATACACAACCACACACACACACACAACCACACACTAAAACACACATACACAACCACACACACAACCACACACTAAAACACACATACACAACCACACACACAACCACACACTAAAACACACATACACAACCACACACACAACCACACACTAAAACACACATACACAACCACACACACACACACACACACAACCACACACTAAAACACACATACACAACCACACACACAACCACACACACACACAACCACACACTAAAACACACATACACAACCACACACACACACACACACAACCACACACTAAAACACACATACACAACCACACACACAACCACACACTAAAACACACATACACAACCACACACACAACCACACACTAAAACACACATACACAACCACACACACAACCACACACTAAAACACACATACACAACCACACACACAACCACACACTAAAACACACATACACAACCACACACACAACCACACACTAAAACACACATACACAACCACACACACAACCACACACTAAAACACACATACACAACCACACACACAACCACACACACAACCACACACACACACACACACAACCACACACTAAAACACACATACACAACCACACACACACACACACAATCACACACTAAAACACACATACACAACCACACACACACACACAACCACACACACAAACACACAACCACACACTAAAACACACATACACAACCACACACACACACACAACCACACACTAAAACACACATACACAACCACACACACAACCACACACACAACCACACACACACACACACACACACACAACCACACACTAAAACACACATACACAACCACACACACAACCACACACACACACACACACAACCACACACTAAAACACACATACACAACCACACACACACACACACAACCACACACTAAAACACACATACACAACCACACACACAACCACACACACACACAACCACACACTAAAACACACATACACAACCACACACACACACACAACCACACACTAAAACACACATACACAACCACACACACAACCACACACACACACACACACAACCACACACTAAAACACACATACACAACCACACACACAACCACACACTAAAACACACACACACAACCACACACACACACACACACACACACACACACACACACACACACACACACACACACACACACACACACACACACACACACACACACACACACACACACACACACACTAAAACACACATACACAACCACACACACACACAACCACACACTAAAACACACATACACAACCACACACACACACACACAACCACACACTAAAACACACATACACAAGCACACACACACACACACACACACACACACACACACACACACACACACACACACACACACACACACACACACACACACACACACACACACACACACACTAAAACACACATACACAACACACACACACACACACACAACCACACACTAAAACACACATACACAACCACACACACACACACACAACCACACACTAAAACACACATACACAACCACACACACACACACACAACCACACACTAAAACACACATACACAACCACACACACACACAACCACACACTAAAACACACATACACACACAACCACACACTAAAACACACATACACAACCACACACAACCACACACACACACACACAACCACACACTAAAACACACATACACAACCACACACTAAAACACACATACACAACCACACACACAAACACACAACCACACACTAAAACACACATACACAACCACACACACAACCACACACACACACACAACCACACACTAAAACACACATACACAACCACACACACAACCACACACTAAAACACACATACACAACCAACACACACAAACACACAACCACACACTAAAACACACATACACAACCACACACACAACACACACACACACAACCACACACTAAAACACACATACACAACCACACACACACACAACCACACACTAAAACACACATACACACACACACACACAACCACACACTAAAACACACACACACACACACACACACACACACACACACACACACACACACACACACACACACACACACACACACACAACCACACAACCACACACTAAAATACACACACACAACCACACACTAAAACACACACACAACCACACAGTAAAACACACACACAACCACACAGTAAAATACACACACACAACCACACAGTAAAATACACACACAACCACACACTAAAACACACACACAACCACACAGTAAAACACACACACAATAACACAGTAAAACACACACAACCACACACTAAAACACCACACACTAAAACACACACTAAAACAACCACACACTAAAACACACACACAACCACACAGTAAAACACACACACAATCACACAGTAAAACACACACTAAAACACACATACACAACCACACACACACACACACACACACACACACACATAACCACACACTAAAATACACTCACACAGCCACGCACTAAAACACACACACACACAACCACACAGTAAAACACACACACACAACCACACAGTAAAATACACACACAACCACACACTAAATCGCACACACAATCACACAGTAAAAGACACACAATCACACAGTAAAAGACACACACAATCACACAGTAAAACACACACACAACCACACACACACACAACCACACAGTAAAATACACACACACAACCACACAGTAAAACCCACACACAACCACACAGTAAAACCCACACACACAACCACACAGTAAAACCCACACACAACCACACAATAAAACCCACACACACAACCACACAGTAAAATACACACACACAACCACACAGTAAAACCCACACACAACCACGCACTAAAACACACACACAACCACACACTAAAACACACACACACACACACACACACAAACACACACACACACTAAAACACACATACACAACCACACACACACACAACCACACACTAAAACACACATACACAACCACACACACACACACACAACCACACACTAAAACACACATACACAAGCACACACAAGCACACACACACACACACACACACACACACACACACACACACACACACACACACACACACACACACACACACACACACACACACACACACACACACACACACACACACACACACACACACACACTAAAACACACATACACTACCACACACACACACACAACCACACACTAAAACACACATACACAACCACACACACACACACACAACCACACACTAAAACACACATACACAACCACACACACACACACAACCACACACTAAAACACACATACACAACCACACACACAACCACACACACAACCACACACACACACACACACACACACACAACCACACACTAAAACACACATACACAACCACACACACAACCACACACACACACACACACAACCACACACTAAAACACACATACACAACCACACACACACACACACAACCACACACTAAAACACACATACACAACCACACACACAACCACACACACACACAACCACACACTAAAACACACATACACAACCACACACACACACACAACCACACACTAAAACACACATACACAACCACACACACAACCACACACACACACACACACAACCACACACTAAAACACACATACACAACCATACACACAACCACACACTAAAACACACACACACACAACCACACACACACACACACACACACACACACACACACACACACACACACACACACACACACACACACACACACAAAACACACATACACAACCACACACACACACAACCACACACTAAAACACACATACACAACCACACACACACACACACAACCACACACTAAAACACACATACACAAGCACACACACACACGCACACACACACACACACACACACACACACACACACACACACACACACACACACACACACACACACACACACACACACACACACACACACACACACACACACTAAAACACACATACACAACCACACACACACACACACACAACCACACACTAAAACACACATACACAACCACACACACACACAACCACACACTAAAACACACATACACAACCACACACACACACACACAACCACACACTAAAACACACATACACAACCACACACACACACAACCACACACTAAAACACACATACACACACAACCACACACTAAAACACACATACACAACCACACACAACCACACACACACACACACAACCACACACTAAAACACACATACACAACCACACACTAAAACACACATACACAACCACACACACAAACACACAACCACACACTAAAACACACATACACAACCACACACACAACCACACACACACACACAACCACACACTAAAACACACATACACAACCACACACACAACCACACACTAAAACACACATACACAACCACACACACAAACACACAACCACACACTAAAACACACATACACAACCACACACACAACCACACACACACACAACCACACACTAAAACACACATACACAACCACACACACACACAACCACACACTAAAACACACATACACACACACACACACAACCACACACTAAAACACACATACACACACACACACACACACACACACACACACACACACACACACACACACACACACACACACACACACACACACACACACACACACAACCACACAACCACACACTAAAATACACACACACAACCACACACTAAAACACACACACAACCACACAGTAAAACACACACACAACCACACAGTAAAATACACACACACAACCACACAGTAAAATACACACACAACCACACACTAAAACACACACACAACCACACAGTAAAACACACACACAATCACACAGTAAAACACACACACAACCACACACTAAAACACCACACACTAAAACACACACTAAAACAACCACACACTAAAACACACACACAACCACACAGTAAAACACACACACAATCACACAGTAAAACACACACTAAAACACACATACACAACCACACACACACACACACACACACACATAACCACACACTAAAATACACTCACACAGCCACGCACTAAAACACACACACACACAACCACACAGTAAAACACACACACACAACCACACAGTAAAATACACACACAACCACACACTAAATCGCACACACAATCACACAGTAAAAGACACACAATCACACAGTAAAAGACACACACAATCACACAGTAAAACACACACACAACCACACACACACACAACCACACAGTAAAATACACACACACAACCACACAGTAAAACCCACACACAACCACACAGTAAAACCCACACACACAACCACACAGTAAAACCCACACACAACCACACAATAAAACCCACACACACAACCACACAGTAAAATACACACACACAACCACACAGTAAAACCCACACACAACCACGCACTAAAACACACACACAACCACACACTAAAACACACATACACAACCACACACACACACACACAACCACACACTAAAACACACGTACACAATCACACAGTAAAACACACACACAACCACACACTAAAACACACATACACAACCACACACACACACACAACCACACACTAAAATACACACACACAACCACACAGTAAAACACACACACAACCACACAGTAAAACACACACACACAACCACACACTAAAATACACACACAACCACACACTAAAACACACACACACACAACCACACAGTAAAACACACACACAATCACACAGTAAAACACACACACACAACCACACACACACACACAACCACACAGTAAAATACACACACACAACCACACAGTAAAACACACAGCAAGACCTGTAAAGGGACACACCACTTGAACAAATGCACACTGCAGCATATGTACTCTCATATATACTCATTTTAATCATGTTCAAGTCACACACGCACACCTGCACTGGCCTCTTATTGGCAGCTGTGAGGAGAGGGGACAGTAGAGATCTATGTGGAACTCATTTAGTCCAGGTCATGACCCCTATACCTCCCTGGTCTCTATAGTCTGACAGAGATAAGACTGGGACAAAGACTCACTGTGACGGTTACATCCTTACAATAACTGCTCTGTAGTCTCATTCTAACACACACTATATGGCAGGGGAGCAAGTATGGGGGTAGGGAGAGAGAAAGAGAGAGAGAGAGAGAGAGAGAGAGAGAGAGAGAGAGAGAGAGAGAGAGAGAGGTATTATATTAGTAGAGAGAGAGAGAGAGGTATTATATTAGTAGAGAGAGAGAGAGGTATTATATTAGTAGAGAGATAGAGAGGTATTATATTAGTAGAGAGAGAGAGAGAGAGGTATTATATTAGTAGAGAGAGAGAGAGAGAGGTATTATATTAGTAGAGAGAGAGAGAGAGGTATTATATTAGTAGAGAGAGAGAGATGTATTATATTAGTAGAGAGAGAGAGAGAGAGGTATTATATTAGTAGAGAGAGAGAGAGAGGTATTATATTAGTAGAGAGAGAGAGAGAGGTATTATATTAGTAGAGAGAGAGAGAGAGAGGTATTATATTAGTAGAGAGATGGAGGGATTTGAAATGAAGAAATCAAGGTATGAGACAGGTACTTAGAGGGGTGAGGAAATGAAGGGATAGGAGAAGGAGAGGAGGATAGGAGAAGAGTGAGCGAACCACCGTGCTAGAGCGGTATGAAGAGGGGCGGTGAGAGGATAAGGGATGAGGGAGAGGAGGAGAGGAGTCCGCGAACAGCAGTGCTAAAGAGGTATGAAGAGGGGAGGAATGAAGGGATGAGGAGGAGGAGAGGAATGTGTGAACAACAGTGCTGGAGAGGTGTAAAGAGGGTCAACGGAGCGGATCAGGTATCAAATTACTGCACTGTACACGGGAGGGAGGGAGGGAGGCAGGGAGGGAGGCAGGGAGGGAGGGAGGGAGGGAGGGAGGGAGGGAGGGAGGGAGGGAGGGAGGGAGGGAGGGAGGGAGGGAGGGAGGGAGAAAAGTGACAGAAAGAGAGGACAGACAGAGAGAGAACGAGGAGAGGGAGAGAGACAGTGTGTGTTATCAGGGCATGTGCATGCGTTGACACTTAACAATGCTGACAAGGTGGCTACAGGATAGTTAGCGTTGGAAACATTATTTCAGTGCTGATATCTCTGTATAGACTAGTCTGTGGGAAATGTCTTTACTGATCAATACCAGCACAGATAGGAGAGTAGGAATGTCTCAAATAGATAGCATCATAGTGTCAGGACGTCGCAGCTCCAACACACACTGTCCCACCTCCAACTCAGTCTCAGACAGTGAGAGAAAGAAGTATAAATCCATACAGATTTCAGATCTTCTATTTTTCCTTTGCGTTCTTATTTGATCACAATACAACCTCCTTTCCTCAGATCTTCATTACCACCAACAATAGAGCTGATAGAATGACAGCCTTAGATGGAAAGAGATAGATTTAAAGGTTTAAAGTCCATCCCTGATCTCTCCCCTTTGATCTCCCTCTCTCCCTCTCCCTCTCCCTCTCTCACCCTCCCTCTCCCTCTCCCTCTCCCTCTCCCTCTCCCTCTCCCTCTCCCTCTCCCTCTCCCTCTCCCTCTCCCCCTCTCTCCTGCTCCCTCTCTCTCCTGCTCCCTCTTCCTATCTCTCTCCCTCTGCCTTTCTATCTCTCTCTCTCCCTCTCTCTCTCTCCCTCACCCTCTCCTTCCCTCTCTCTCCTCTCCCTTTCTCTCTCTCCCTCTCCCTCCCGCTCGCTCTCTCTCTCTCTCTCTCTCCCTCTCTCTTCCTCTCTCTTCCTCCCTCTCCCTCTATCTCTCTCCCACTCCCTTTCTATCTCTCCCTCCCTCTCTCTCTCTCTCTCTTTCCCTCCCTCTCTCTCTCTCTCCCTCTCTCTCTCTCTCTTTCTCTCTTCTCTCTCTCTCTCTCTCTCTCTCTCTCTCTCTCTCTCTCTCTCTCTCTCTCTCTCTCTCTCTCTCTCTCTCTCTCTCTCTCCCTCTCTCTCTCTCCCTCACCCTCTCCTTCCCTCTCTCTCCCTCTCCCTTTCTCTCTCTCCCTCTCCCTCCCTCCCTCCCGCTCTCTCTCTCTCCCTCTCTCTTCCTCCCTCTTCCTCCCTCTCCCTCTATCTCTCTCCCACTCCCTTTCTATCTCTCCCTCTCTCTCTCTCTCTCTTCCTCCCTCCCTCTCTCTCTCCCTCTCTCTCTCTCTCTCTCTCTCTCTCTCTCTCTCTCTCTCTCTCTCTCTCTCTCTCTCTCTCTCTCTCTCTCTCTCTCTCTCTCTCTCTCTCTCTCTCTCTCTCTCTCTCTCTCTCTCTCCACTCAACAAACAACCATCACACAGGCAGGCGAGGACAGTTAGCTCTAAGGGAATAAAACAGGAGTAATATAATAATTGGTCTGTTGCACAATGGGCCTCGCTGACCAGAGTAAACAAAAGCTGTGGCCTGGACTGAACCCTCATCTATTCACACAACAAAGAGCAAGAGGGAGGAAGAAAGCATAATCTGAGTAAAGTTGGAGATTATTGACGGGAGAAGATGTCTGTTACAGGCACACAAAGATTCACAGATCTGTTCTAACTGGCTGAGACCACAGCGGAGAGGTGGGAAAGAAAGGCTTAGGTTGGGGGGTGTGAGGTGTGAGGGGTGTACACACACACACACACACACACACACACACACACACACACACACACACACACACACACACACACACACACACACACACACACACACACACACACACACACACACACACACACACACACAGACGCACACTTATAGGAATAAACACACATTATCTTCTCAGGCGTACACACCTGTTTGTTCATGTGTAAATACCCCATTGTTTCGTTTTTTTCCCGCATTCTTGCACACACATTTGTACTTGAGCTTATCTTGTCCACTGCTGCACGCACACACACACACACACGCACGCACACACACACACACACACACACACACACACACACACACACACACACACACACACACACACACACACACACACACACACACACACACACACACACACACACACACACACACACACACACACACACACATAGAACCCCCACAGATCCTTCTAGTGATGGAGTAGGACTCACATGAAGGGATTAGGGTAGAGAGGGTAAGAAGGAAAAGAGCAGGTTTAGAGAGTTCAAACGAACACAGCTCAGGGTTGAGAGACAGATGGGGGAGACAGAGACACTCCTTACAAATCCCTTACTAACCTTCTCCCCTGTCCCCCCCCCATCCCTGCACCACCTCCTAGTGCCTGGCTAGTGGCTGACATTTAAATTCCTTCGTCTCAACTAAGATAGGATTTTCCCCCTCTCACTCATTGTGTTGTGTGTGTCTGTCTCCCCCTCCTCCTACCCCCTCTGGTCACCCCGGGGGCTCCGCGCTGTCACTTCCTGTTTGATGACATGCGTGTCGTTTTGGCGATGGGGGTATGCTCTGGGCGTTCTCTGTAGTGTGTGTGTGTGTGTCTGTTTCTGTGTGTGTGTGTAAAGTGACTTGTCACTCTGCTCGCAGGCCCATTGAGCAGGCCTGAGTGATGGGAGCTGGCCCTGTAACGGAACTCAATTCACACTGCAAATATAGCTATGCTGAACCACTGGTCTCAACACGCTAACACACACACACACACACACACACACACACACACACACACACACACACACACACACACACACACACACACACACACACACACACACACACACACACACACACACACACACACACACACACACACACACACACACACACTCGCCGCGGTCCACTGGCCTCCCAGGCGGGTCAGAGCTGGTGGGGAGGGGGTGTGGAGGGAGGAGGGAGGGTGTCCACCCACCTCCAGGAGTCATGGTGGGGGTAATTGAACAGAAATGACCAGGACCTTTATTTCATCAGCCAGTCCTGACCTACTGTACTGTGTCTCAGTGTTCAGTGCAACCAGTCTCAGACCACAGCCTAGTAGAAAGACACTCAGAGAGGGTTTTGAGAGTGAGCCTCCCTGTGTGCATGTGTGCTAGCGTGCTTGTCAGATATTTGAAAATACGTATTAATATAATAATTTAAGATTCTCAAGTGCTTAGTGCTTAGTGCTTAGTGCTTAGTGCTTAGTGCTTAGTGTGTGTGTGTGTGTGTGTGTGTGTGTGTGTGTGTGTGTGTGTGTGTGTGTGTGTGTGTGTGTGTGTGTGTGTGTGTGTGTGTGTGTGTGTGTGTGTGTGTGTGTGTGTGTGTGTGTGTGTGTGTGTGTGTGTGTGTGTGTGTGTGTGTGTGTGTGTTGTTTTCCTCAAGAAGAGGATGGAAATGTCTTTATTAGAGAGAGCAGGAGGAGTGTGTCTAATGGGAAGCAGTGGCTGATGGGTAGTGAGAGCTGCCATGGCCATTTGCATAAACCAGTCTTTGTTTCCCTTCCGTGGCCGGCGGCCAACCACCAACAGAAGGACGGAAGTTCCTCTCACAACATAGTGGGCCGCTCCCAAACCCAAACCCTCCCTTTACACAGAAATACAATAAAGAAAACAGCTCGTTTTGACTCATAAACAGCTATTCTCTTCCTCATCTTAAAGACAATTAGGAACAAACGCATTTGGTGAGAATTCTTGTGAAGAAACATGAAGGGAATGAGAGAGCGTTGTTGTGGAGAGCAGAAATAGCTGGAGGAGGGAGAGGGCTTGTGAATATTGTAGCTCATTTGTTTCCAAGTGTATTACGGTGTGTCTGTTGCTGTGGAAATATTTGCTCGAGAGTATGAAGTACTTTGTCTGACGATTAGACTGTGTAAATGTCCAAGAGCACTGTGACTACTCTGGATTCTTAGTCATGTACATCTCATTCTGAAATGAAACCTCTGATCCCCCCCCTCAGTAGATATTACTGTCAGATATTTCAGCCATTGACTTGTTCCTTCTAAGCAGAAACCAGCCTGTCTTCATGCCAGTCTGAGAATTAGTGTGTGGAAGAGTCTTTATTTCCTTTGGAATTATTATGAGTGGAATGTTTACTGTTCATCTTTTATTGTTTATTTCACTTTTGTTTATTATCTATTTCACTTGCTTTGGCAATGTTAACACGTGTTTCCCATTCCAATAAAGCCCCTTAAATTGGATAGGGAGAGGGAGAGGGAGAGGGAGAGGGAGAGGGAGAGGGAGAGGGAGGGAGATATAGAGAGATACAGAGAGATACATAGAGATACAGAGAGATACAGAGAGATACAGAGAGAGAAAGTTGGGAATGTGTTTGCCAGACGGTACAGTAGGATTCTGAGTGAACACATTCCCAACTACCTCTCTGTCAGCGTGACCCAGTAGGATTCTGAGTGAACACATTCATTGGATGGAGAGAAAGATGGGGAAAGGTTGGGAATGTGTTCACTCAGAATCCTACTGGGTCACGCTGACAGAGAGGTAGTTGGGAATGTGTTCACTCAGAATCCTACTGGGTCACGCTGACAGAGAGGTAGTTGGGAATGCGTTCACTCAGAATCCTACTGGGTCACGCTGACAGAGAGGTAGTTGGGAATGTGTTCACTCAGAATCCTACTGGGTCACGCTGACAGAGAGGTAGTTGGGAATGTGTTCACTCAGAATCCTACTGGGTCACGCTGACAGAGAGGTAGTTGGGAATGTGTTCACTCAGAATCCTACTGGGTCACGCTGACAGAGAGGTAGTTGGGAATGTGTTCACTCAGAATCCTACTGTACCGTCTGGCAAACACATTCCCAACTTTCTCTCTCTGTATCTCTCTGTATCTCTATGTATCTCTCTGTATCTCTCTATCTATCTCTCTCTCTCTCTCTCTCTCTCTCTCTCTCTCTCTCTCTCTCTCTCTCTCTCTCTCTCTCTCTCTCTCTCTCTCTGTATCTCTCTGTATCTCTCTGTATCTCTCTCTCTCTCTCTCTCTCTCTCTCTCTCTCTCTCTCTCTCTCTCTCTCTCTCTCTCTCTCTCTCTCTCTCTCTCTCTCTCTCTCTCTCTCTCTCCCTCTCTCTCTCTCAGCATGACCCTGTAGGATTCTGAGTGTTTCCTACCCACGATGCACCTGAAGGGGACATCTCTCACTGAGAGATCGAGGCTGTTAGTGTGTTCCCACGGGGCCGTGTGGCAGGGGAAGTGGCAGCGTCCCTCTCTCTCTGTCACACAAACAGGCCATCAGCCACTCACTAATGGCCGACCTGGGTTTTTAGCTGGGATCTTCTTTTTGTTTGTGTGCTCAGAGAATTCATTTATTCATGTGTCCCTTTCTTTTTTCTTGTTTCTCTCCCCCTCTTTCTACCTCTCTTCCCCTCTATCTGTCCCCCCCCTCCCTGACCCTCCCATGTCTCTCTATAGCAGCTGTATGCAGCTCAGCTGGCAGCGATGCAGGTGTCCCCAGGGGCCAAACACAGCAGTATGTCCCAGACCAACCTGAACACCCACTCTCCCACCAACACACACCATGAGAAGAGCCGCAGCACCCCGCCGCCCAAACCCAAGGTACGTACCTGAGTGTGTTTTGGAGTTTTTTTTCCGGGGTTATTCATTCACGCATGTGTGTGTGTGTTCCTGCTCGGTCGAGGCTCT
>NC_060186.1:19494577-19497077 GCF_021184085.1 Oncorhynchus gorbuscha | reverse complement strand
TTCTCTTCTCTTCTATTCTCTTCTCTTCTCTCCTCTTCTCACCTCACCTCACCTCTCTTCATCTCTCCTCTTCTCTCCTCTTCTCTCCTAATCACCTATCCTCTCCTCTCCTCTTCTCTTCTCTTCTCACCTGACCTCACCTCTCCTCACCTCTCTTCATCTCTCCTCTCTCCTCTCCTCTCCTCTCTTCACCTCTCATCTCTCCTCACCTCTCTTCATCTCTCCTCTCCTCTCCTGTCCTCACCTCTCCTCATCTCGTCTCTCCTCTCTTCACCTCTCATCTCTACTCACCTCTCTTCATCTCTCCTCTTCACCCCTCTCCTCTCCTCTCCTCTCCTCTCCTCTCCTCTCCTCTCCTATCCTCTCCTCTCCTCTCCTCTCTTCACCTCTCATCTCTCCTCACCTCTCCTCTCTTCACCTCTCATCTCTCCTCACCTCTCTTCATCTCTCCTCTTCTCTCCTAATCACCTATCCTCTCCTCTCCTCTTCTCTTCTCTTCTCACCTGACCTCACCTCTCCTCACCTCTCCTTATCTCTTCTCCTCTCCTCACCTCTCCTCTCTTGACCTCTCCTCATCTATCCTCACCTCTCCTCACTCCTCCTAACTCTTCTCTTCTATTCTCTTCTCTTCTCTCCTCTTCTCACCTCTCCTTATCTCTTCTCCTCTCCTCTCCTCTCCTCTCCTCTCTTCACCTCTCATCTCTCCTCACCTCTCTTCATTACATTTACATTTTACATTTAAGTCATTTAGCAGACGCTCTTATCCAGAGCGACTTACAAATTGGTGCATTCACCTTATGACATCCAGTGGAACAGTCACTTTACAATAGTGCATCTAAATCTTAAAGGGGGGTGAGAGGGATTACTTATCCTATCCTAGGTATTCCTTAAAGAGGTGGGGTTTCAGGTGTCTCCGGAAGGTGGTGATTGACTCCGCTGTCCTGGCGTCATGAGGGAGTTTGTTCCACCATTGGGGGGCCAGAGCAGCGAACAGTTTTGACTGGGCTGAGCGGGAGCTGTGCTTCCTCAGTGGTAGGGAGGCGAGCAGGCCAGAGGTGGATGAACGCAGTGCCCTTGTTTGGGTGTAGGGCCTGATCAGTGCCTGGAGGTACTGAGGTGCCGTTCCCCTCACAGCTCCGTAGGCAAGCACCATGGTCTTGTAGCGGATGCGAGCTTCAACTGGAAGCCAGTGGAGAGAACGGAGGAGCGGAGTGACGTGAGAGAACTTGGGAAGGTTGAACACCAGACGGGCTGCGGCGTTCTGGATGAGTTGAAGGGGTTTAATGGCACAGGCAGGGAGCCCAGCCAACAGCGAGTTGCAGTAATCCAGACGGGAGATGACAAGTGCCTGGATTAGGACCTGCGCCGCTTCCTGTGTGAGGCAGGGTCGTACTCTGCGGATGTTGTAGAGCATGAACCTACAGGAACGGGCCACCGCCTTGATGTTGGTTGAGAACGACAGGGTGTTGTCCAGGATCACGCCAAGGTTCTTAGCGCTCTGGGGGGAGGACACAATGGAGTTGTCAACCGTGATGGCGAGATCATGGAACGGGCAGTCCTTCCCCGGGAGGAAGAGCAGCTCCGTCTTGCCGAGGTTCAGCTTGAGGTGGTGATCCGTCATCCACACTGATATGTCTGCCAGACATGCAGAGATGCGATTCGCCACCTGGTCATCAGAAGGGGGAAAGGAGAAGATTAACTGTGTGTCGTCTGCATAGCAATGATAGGAGAGACCATGTGAGGTTATGACAGAGCCAAGTGACTTGGTATATAGCGAGAATAGGAGAGGGCCTAGAACAGAGCCCTGGGGGACACCAGTGGTGAGAGCGCATGGTGAGGAGACAGATTCTCGCCACGCCACCTGGTAGGAGCGACCTGTCAGGTAGGACGCAATCCAAGCGTGGGCCGCGCCGGAGATGCCCAACTCGGAGATAGTGGAGAGGAGGATCTGATGGTTCACAGTATCGAAGGCAGCCGATAGATCTAGAAGGATGAGAGCAGAGGAGAGAGAGTTAGCTTTAGCAGTGCGGAGCGCCTCCGTGATACAGAGGAGAGCAGTCTCAGTTGAATGACTAGTCTTGAAACCTGACTGATTTGGATCAAGAAGGTCATTCAGAGAGAGATAGCGGGAGAGCTGGCCAAGGACGGCACGTTCAAGAGTTTTGGAGAGAAAAGAAAGAAGGGATACTGGTCTGTAATTGTTGACATCGGAGGGATCGAGTGTAGGTTTTTTCAGAAGGGGTGCAACTCTCGCTCTCTTGAAGACGGAAGGGACGTAGCCAGCGGTCAGGGATGAGTTGATGAGCGAGGTGAGGTAAGGGAGAAGGTCTCCGGAAATGGTCTGGAGAAGAGAGGAGGGGATAGGGTCAAGCGGGCAGGTTGTTGGGCGGCCGGCCGTCACAAGACGCGAGATTTCATCTGGAGAGAGAGGGAGAAAGAGGTCAGAGCACAGGGTAGGGCAGTGTGAGCAGAACCAGCGGTGTCGTTTGACTTAGCAAAC
>NC_060186.1:19474577-19487077 GCF_021184085.1 Oncorhynchus gorbuscha | reverse complement strand
CCACTAATCAGTCCTTAATAGTAGAGTGGCCAGACGGAAGTCACTCCTTAGTAAAAGGCATGTCAGCCTGCTTGAAGTTAGCCAAAAGGCACCTAGAGGACTAGACTCTTAGACCATGAAAACAAGATTCTCTGGTCTGATGAAACCAAGATTGAACTCTTTGGCCTGAATGCCAAGTGTCATGTCTGGAGTAAATCAGGCACCGCTCATCACCTGGCCAATACCATCCCTAAGGTGAAGCATGGTGGTGGCAGCATCATCTCTGGGGATGTTATGCAGCGGCAGAGACTGGGAGACTAGTCAGGTTTGAGGGAAAGAGAAACAGGGTGAAGTACAGAGAGATCCTTGATGAAAACGTGCTCCAGGGAGCTCAGGACCTCAGGCTGGGGTGAAGGTTCACCTTCCAACAGGACAACGACCCTAAGCACACAGACAAGACAACTCAGGAGTGGCTTCCGGACAAGTCTCTGAATGTCCTTGAGTGGCCCAGCCAGAGCCTGGACTTAAACCAAATCGAACATCTGTGGAGAGACCTGAAAATAGCTTTACAGCGACGCTCCCCATCCAACCTGACAGAGCTTTAGAGGATCCGCAGAGAAGAATGGGAGACTCCCCAAATACAGGTGTGCCAAGCTTGTTGCGTCATATCCAAGATGACTCAAGTCTGTAATCGCTGGCAATGGTGCTTCAACAAAGTACTGAGTCAAGGGTCTGAATAATCGACTCCTGTGGCGAGCCGAACACAGTGCACGCTGATGCGGTCACCAGGTGTACGGTGTTTCCTCCAACACATTGGTGCGGCTGGCTTCTGGGTTAAGTGGGCATTGTGTCAAGAAGCAGTACGGCTTGGTTGGGTCGTTTTTCGGAGGACGGGGGAGGACCTTCGACCTCTCCCGAGTCCGTACTGGAATAGCAGTGATGAGACAGGACTGTAACTACCAATTGGATACCACGAAAAAAGGGGTAAAAGTAACCAAACAAACAAAAATGATATGCTATAATTAGTGTAGGCTATGTTTTCCCATTGTGTATGCCTGTAGGGTATATTATTGTGAAGCATTTATTAGCATCAGAGAGGCAGGGATGGTTAAGCGGGGGTTTGAATAGGAGGAGGAGGAGGAGGGAAAGGAGGAGGAGGAGAGATGGAGGAGTGAAAAGGATAGCAGGGGAAATGGAGTGATGGAAGAGGAGAGTGTGTTTTTCAGACGAATAGAGTAGCTGTGTGACAGACGGGACTTATCACAGATGAGATTAGACAAGCCTCTTACAGAACGATACACACATAACAACCTGCATTAATAACACAATAACAGCAGACACACACACACACGCACAGCGCAAAGCTATTATAAACACACGACACGGCTGTTAGAACTCACACACAACCATACACAGACACACAGCTATTATAATACACACACACATTATAAGACACACACCCTTCCTCCTCTCGCAGCAGTTGGGCATTTCTAACTTGTATTCTTTCTAATCTCAGTGTTTTTCAGCAAATCGCAGGATTTAATAGCAGATTAGTGGATTTAAGTCCCAGATGTTTTTTGTTCTGACAAATGGATTAGGTTGTAAAAGTTTCAGAGGGAAGATGTTGAGGCAAGCCGTTTCATTTTGATCACAATGAGTGTCTGTCTGCTGCCACGGCACACAGTCTGTTTCCATCTGCTCCTGTTAGAATGTTTACCAGGTCAGAAGAAGATTTGTGTTGTTAGCTATTGAAGTCAAACACAGAGAGACAGGGAGTTTTGACTTTCAGTGGTTTTATTATTCTTTGTGTGTGTGTGTGTGTGTGTGTGTGTGTGTGTGTGTGTGTGTGTGTGTGTGTGTGTGTGTGTGTGTGTGTGTGTGTGTGTGTGTGTGTGTGTGTGTGTGTGTGTGTGTGTGTGTGTGTGTGTGTGTGTGTGTGTGTGTGTGTGTGTGTGTGTGTGTGTTGGGGCGGGGGGTATGTGTGCGTGCTCCTCTCTGTCCAGTCTCCTCACAGCATCTGTCCTCTATCAGTCTATCGCCCACAACCCAACCTCTCCTCAATGACTGTCTCAGAGAGTCTGATCTGAGAACTGTCAGTGTCTGTGACCTCTACTGCTGAGACCCACTCTGTGTAACTCTCTAATTTCAACAGTGTGTGTGTGGCCACACTGAATCGTTAGTGCCAGGGCAGAGTGAGGCTGCATGGTAGGGTAGGGTTTGGGCTCTGGCTGTGTCTCACTGTTGGCCCCAGCCCTCCTATCTGGGTCATGCCTAGGTTGGCAATCAGACACTCAAGGACACACACACAGTGCACACACACACTCACACACACACATAAAAAGAGAGAAGAATGCAGACACAGTCCATCTCTGCTCATACACACACACACACGTTCACATCCATTATTTCTATCCACACAAACACACACACACACACACACACACACACACACACACACACACACACACACACACACACACACACACACACACACACACACACACACACACACACACACACACACACACACACACACACACACACACACACACACACACACACACACACACACACACACACACACACACACACACACACATTGAATCCAGATTAAAACCCACTACCATCCAGCAAGCCAGCCAACACAGCCCACCCCAGCGGCCTCTCTCTCTCTCCAGCCCTCTGCATCCAATTTTTGCCGTTATGACTTCTGTAAGAGTTCACTCCTCTGTCATTACAAATCTGAGAGCGTAATCTGGCCTGCGATGGCATTAGCAGGAGGGATTAGTGACAGATAAAGGGCCATAAGCTTGGAGCAGCTCTTTGTTAGAGCTAACCCAGAGATGGAGAGAGAGCGATAGCACGGCCTCCCTCATCCCTCCCTCCGACCTCCCGCCTCTCACAGTCACACAGCAGATGCTGCTGCCGCTCTGTCCGCTAAGCTGCTGCAATAACACAAATAACAACGCTGAAAAGAAGCAGAGAATCATATTGAATCATCTTTGATATGTGTTGGGCAGATGTTTCCGGAGGGGGAAATTAGCAGGCTTTTTGGGTTTAATAGGAGTAATCTTCCGGGATGCTGCCTGCCTGCCTGCGCTTTTCTACTCTTCAAAGAATCCCATAAGCTTTTGGATGAAAAAGACTAAATGGATAGTGAGGGAACGTGTGTGTTTGCGAGTGTGGACAGGCAGGCGGAAAGGAGGTGTGTGTTTGTGTGTGTGCGAGCGAGCGAGCGAGTGAGCGGGCATGCATGTGTGAGTTTGTGCAACAAAAAGCCTGTATCCCCTTTCAGGAGGACTGCTGGAGCTTTGAAATAAATCTGAATGATGTGTAGATTTGAGAATTGAGGGATTGTGGCTTTTAGATGGTCTGTTAGGATGCCGATGCCCACTGTGTTTACCGTTCTGCGTGTTTCTGTCTGCCGCTGGGTGGGAGTGACGTTCACCACGGGAAATAACATCCCATGGCAGGTTTTTGACAGGGGTGTCTGTATGTGTATGGGTGCGTGTGATCTATAGGTCTCTGTCTCTCAGTGGAGGCTAAGAGACAGGAGGCCTAGACACAGGTACACACTGAGGCACACACACAGCCTGTCCGGGTGGGTGTGCGACTCCATGTGTGTGTGGTCATGTATTCGCCTCACAGGGGTTAAGGACAGTGTTTATTCTGGATGGCCTTAGAGACTATTTACATCCAAATAGTTTTATCTCTGAAAGAGCTGGAGCAATCTGCAATCTGACAAACAGAGACATAGTTTCCATTTACAGTTGAACAATCAACAATCACTTAGTCTTTTTCTAGTCAATTGTATTTTGATTCTATTTTTTTAAATATATTATTTAATTCAAACTAAAATACACAGAAAAAAAAAAAATATATATATATATAAACTAATTCCTGATATTTCCCCTCATTGAGTTTTTAATAGGACCATGCTCTTCTGTGTGTCTCTCCTGGCCTGCTGTCATCCCTGTCCTGTCATCCAGTCTCTAATATATATACTCTACTCTATGTCTGTCTCTCTTCCTCATCAGACCTGCTGTCATCCCTGTCCTCGGGGGGCTATCTGAACGACCACGAGGCTGTGACCAAGGCCTTCGCTGAGGCCAGACAGATGAAGGAGCAGCTGAAGAGAGAACAGCAGGTGTTGGACGCCAAGGTGGCCGCCGTCAACAACCTCAGCCTGAACAACGGACGCTCCGATAAGGTCAGATATGTTAGTACATCCCTTTAAACACAACCCCGTGCCTTCTGTCCTCATACTACTAACAGGAGATAACTCTGTACCATGACATTAGATTTAAGAATTAGGAGCAATTTCCCCTCTAGAAAAGTAGCTAGATTATGATTTTAAAAAATATATATATAATAAAACAAAATAAATGAAACAACTGAACCAACACGTGCACGCTCTCTAGATACAGTGTTTCTAAATGATAATTTCTTTTCAGGAAGAAAACAAATCCACAAAGTACTGCAATGCACAATATAGAATATTATCCTACAATGTAATGTAATAGGATGTAATATAATGTCATAATCTGTTTAAATCACCTTTATAAAATATATTACAACACAATATATTGTAATATGATTTACCACAATACATTAAGACCAAATGTAATTCAGCATTATGTCTGTATATGTCGAAACTGTCATAATTGTCAATAAGCTGTGTAATGAAAGCAGTAAAGATACATTACTCAGCTAGAGAAACCCTTGGCTGGGGTAATGTGTGTGTGTGTGTGTGTGTGTGTGTGTGTGTGTGTGTGTGTGTGTGTGTGTGTGTGTGTGTGTGTGTGTCTGTCTGTCTGTCTGTCTGTCTGTCTGTCTGTCTGTCTGTCTGTCTGTCTGTCTGTCTGTCTGTCTGTCTGTCTGTGTCTGTCTGTCTGTCTGTCTGTACAGCATGTCTGTCTGTACAGCATGTCTGTCTGTCTGCATGTACAGTCTGTCTGTCTGTCTGTCTGTCTGTCTGTCTGTCTGTCTGTCTGTCTGTCTGTCTGTCTGTCTGTCTGTCTGTCTGTCTGTCTGTCTGTCTGTCTGTCTGTCTGTCTGTCTGTGTGTGTGTGTGTGTGTGTGTGTGTGTGTGTGTGTGTGTGTGTGTGTGTGTGTGTGTGTGTGTGTGTGTGTGTGTGTGTGTGTGTGTGTGTGTGTGTCTGTGAGGCATGCTGGGGGCAGGGTGGGTGTTGGGGAGGCTGGAGGTGGTGGGGGAGGTAAGGGGGGTGCAGGAGGAGGGCACGGCGAGCCTGCTAGCGAAGCGTCGGGGAGACGCTAATAGGAAGTGACGGCGCCCGCTCCTCGGCAGCGTGGCTAAATTGTGGTTATTCGTTAAATACACTGGGAGTTAGCTGGTGCACACACATGCAGGCGCATACACACACACACACACACACACACACACACACACACACACACACACACACACACACACACACACACACACACACACACACACACACACACACACACACACACACACACACACACACACACACACACACACACACAAGCACGACAGCATGCTGGATCTTAAAGAGCATCTGCACTGCGGATATTCAACAGTTCTCTCCTCTCTCTTTCTCTCGCTCTACACACACATTTACAGAGTCATACCTAAAATGGACAATGTGGTCTTTAAAGCAAGTGATTTATTCAGAGTTGACTTCCAATGTGAACCCCATAGCTCCATAGGGACCTGAAACGTCCACTACTCTCTGCCCAGCTCAACCCCTAATCCTCTGGGGTTATAATTGTCCTGATTGCTGGGTGGATGGATGAAGGTGGATGATTACTGGGTGGATGGATGAAGCTGGATGAGCAACATTAGAAGAAGAATCCTCCACTCCTCTCAGTCTCAGTCATAGTTGAACCGTTTCAAATAGAGCAAACCATGACCAGTTGATTTCTAACACATGGATAGACCAGGATGATTAATATGCTGTAACTCTTGGCTGAAGGTTACCTCTGTGGCACATGATGCCTGGGTGTCACTTTTATAAGTTTCTTGTACAGTACAGTCTCTCTGTTCATCTGATTGGATGACACGGATCACAATAAATAGTTTTGCTTTCCGTTTGTTTAGCAACTTATTCTCAACTCTGACTTAGAGCGAGGCTTTGGGTCTAACACAGTCATGCTGTCTTTCTCTAGAAATAAGGTTTTTATTACCCAAAGACCCTCAGTCAGTAGGACCTTAATTATTGATATCAATAAACCCTTCTTCAACCCTTTAAATGGTTTGGGATTGATTGGCGTTGAGGTTGCAGTGAACTTTCCATACATACAGTGACACAGACACCGATCAATACTAGACGTTGTTTTACTATCTGGGACAGGGTTTTTTTCTGGTGTCACTTGTTTCGAACACACAAATAGTTTCACGCAGACAAATCCCTTCCTCTCACTAGTTCTCTCTCTTTCTTACTTTTGTCCACGCTCTCTCTCCCCTCTCTCTGTCTCCACTCTCTCCCCCCCCTCTCTCTTTGTCTCAACTCCCCCCTCTCTCTTTGTCTCCACTCTCTCCCCCTCTCTCTTTGTCTCCACTCTCTCTCTCCCCCTCTCTCTGTCTCCACTCTCTCTCTCCCCCTCTCTCTCTTCCACTCCCTCTCCCCCTCTCTCCCTCTGTCTCCACTCTCTCTCTGTCTCCACTCTCACTCTGTCTCCACTCTCTCTCTGTCTCCACTCTCTCTCTGTCTCCCCCTCTCTCTGTCTCCACTCTCTCTCTGTCTCCACTCTGTCTCCCCCTCTCTTTGTCTCCCCCTCTCTCTGTCTCCACTCTCTCTCTCTATCTCCACTCTCTTTCCACCCTCTCTCTCTCTCTCTCTCTCCACTCTCTCCCCCCTCACTCTGTCTCCACTCTCTCTCCCCCTCTCTCTGTCTCCACTCTCTCTCCCCCTCTCTCTGTCTCCACTCTCTCTCCCCCTCTCTCTGTCTCCACTCTCTCTCCCCCTCTCTCTGTCTCCACTCTCTCTCCCCCTCTCTCTGTCTCCACTCTCTCTCCCCCTCTCTCTGTCTCCACTCTCTCTCTCCCCCTCTCTCTCTGTCTCCACTCTCTCTCTCCCCCTCTCTCTCTGTCTCCACTCTCTCTCCCCCTCTCTCTCTGTCTCCACTCTCTCTCTGTCTCCACTCTCTCCCCCTCCCTCTCTCTGTCTCCACTCTCTCTCTGTCTCCACTCTCTCTCTCTGTCTCCACTCTCTCTCTGTCTCTCTCTGTCTCCCCCTCTCTCTGTCTCCACTCTCTCTCTGTCTCCACTCTGTCTCCCCCTCTCTCTGTCTCTCCCCTCTCTCTGTCTCCCCCTCTCTCTGTCTCCACTCTCTCTCCACCCTCTCTCTCTCTCTGTCTCCACTCGTTCCCCCCTCTCTCTCTGTCTCCACTCTCTTTCCACCCCTCTCTCTCTGTCTCCTCTCTTCCCCCTCTCTCTCTGTCTCCACTCTCTCTCCCCCTCTCTCTGTCTCCACTCTCTCTCCTCCCTCTCTCTCTGTCTCCACTCTCTCTCCCCCTCTCTCTGTCTCCACTCTCTCTCCTCCTCTCTCTCTCTCTGTCTCCACTCTCTCTCCCCCTCTCTCTGTCTCCACTCTCTCTCCTCCTCTCTGTCTCTCTCTCTGTCTCCACTCGTCTCCCCCTCCCCCTCTCTCTCTATCTCCACTCTCTTTCCCCTCTCTCTCTGTCTCCGCTCGTTCCCTCGATCTCTCTCTCTGTCTCCACTCTCTCTCCCCCTCTCTCTGTCTCCACTCTCTCTCCTCCTCTCTGTCTCTCTCTGTCTCCACTCTCTCTCTATCTCCCCCTCTCTCTCTGTCTCCACTCTCTCTCTCCCCCTCTCTCTCTGTCTCCACTCTCTCTCCTCCCTCTCTCTCTGTCTCCACTCTCTCTCTATCTCCACTCTCTCTCCACTCTCTCTCCCCCTCTCTCTCTGTCTCCACTCTCTCTCTCCGCTCGTTCTCTCTCTTTAGCAATGATATTTATTCAAATCTGATGAATTATCTCAGCTGAACAATTAAATTGTAGTGCTGTTAAACAGAGACATGCATTTGATTAGGCTAGTGCCAGTCTGGCTGGGTCATCTCCTAATGGTTAGGCCAGGGCTGGAGTGTTGTTTTTAAAAATGCACTGCTTTTGGGATGGATTCTAATCGCATAATTAAGCTGTAAATGCAGGCTCTGGGGTTGGGGAAGAGTGTGTGTGTGTGTGTGTGTGTGGGGGGGGGGGGGTGGGGTGTGTGTGTGTGTGTGTGTGTGTGTGTGTGTGTGTGTGTGTGTGTGTGTGTGTGTGTGTGTGTGTGTGTGTGTGTGTGTGTGTGTGTGTGTGTGTGTGTGTGTGTGTGTGTGTGTGTGTGTGTGTGTGTGTGTGTGTGTGTGTGTGTGTGTGTGTGTGTGTGTGTTTCAGCTGGTTGCATTACCCATGTAAATGGTAAGTCAATCAGCCTTTTATTGTCTGTAATAAATACGCAGGGGGTCGTGCAGTGTGGCCCTTCACGGTGTGTGTGTGTGCGTGCGTGCGTGTGTGTGTGTGTAGCGCCTCTCTCTAATGGATCGACCCCAAGGGCCTCAGAGAGAGGGGGAGATAGACACCCAGCATAACCATGCAGGTGGCTGCTGAGATATATCACACACACATACACAGTCATACTCATACACACACATCCAATCATAGAAGATGGACACAAACAAAATCTCAATGTCATTCCTATAATGACGTCAGCTGTTACCTGTTTCAGTGTCAGTCTTGCCCTCTGCCCCTCTTGTCTCCACCCTGCCACATAGACAGGCTGGTTAAAGACCAGAGCACAATGCTTTAGTGCCAACTAACTATGCCCTCTGTCCCCACTAAGCCTAACAACACAGGTACACACACCCTCTGGCACACATCCAACATACAGTATCTACATGTGTTAATCTATAGCTTTATAGCCTGGTTATTGACTGATATCTTAACCTAACATGTTGATTGACTGACGCCTGTGTCTCTCTCCCCCTGAGAACCAGGCAGTCTAATGTGTCCAAAGATTGATTGATTGGTGTCCATGTTGACTGACTGTTTGACTGACTGTTTGTCTCTCTCCAGGAGAAGGCAGCTCTGGAGAGTCTGAGCCACCAGCTGAAGCAGCAGACAGAGGACAGAGAGAAGTTCAACCACGCCATGATGGACTTCACCATGAGTGGAGACTCAGATGGTGTGTGTGTGTGTGTGTGTGTGTGTGTGTGTGTGTGTGTGTGTGTGTGTGTGTGTGTGTGTGTGTGTGTGTGTGTGTGTGTGTGTGTGTGTGTGTGTGTGTGTGTGTGTGTGTGTGTGTGTGTGTGTGTGTGTGTGTGTGTGTGTGTGTGTGTGTGTGTGTGTGTGTGTGTTTAAGAATCTATGCATATATGAATACGTGTGTTGGATTGTGTTAATGTATGTGTATATATCCACTCTCTCCCCCTCCCTCCCACAGGCAGCCCCAGTGTTTCTGATTCCAGGATGTTCCGTGAGGCCCGGGGCCGAGGCAACAGCGAACCACACATTAAACGACCCATGAATGCTTTCATGGTCTGGGCAAAGGATGAGAGGAGGAAGATTCTCCAGGCTTTCCCCGACATGCACAACTCCAACATCAGCAAAATCCTCGGTAAGACTAAGACCCCCTCCAGACGGGAAGAGGAGGGAGAGAGGGGTGTGAGAGGGGAGAGAAGGAGTGTGCCTGCCTTTCAAGGAAGAATAGAGAGAG
The DNA here is from genome assembly GCF_021184085.1 of Oncorhynchus gorbuscha. Lineage (NCBI taxonomy): Eukaryota > Metazoa > Chordata > Actinopteri > Salmoniformes > Salmonidae > Oncorhynchus > Oncorhynchus gorbuscha. Next base: position 19,477,395 of record NC_060186.1, on the reverse strand, counting down.
AGTGGAAGATGGGAGAGAGAGAGTGAGAGAGGCATGAGAATGCATGTTAACCTGATTGAGCTGATCCCCTGTGTTGTGGCCAGGCTGCTCTCTCTCTCTCTCTCTCTCTCTCTCTCTCTCTCTCTCTCTCTCTCTCTCTCTCTCTCTCTCTCTCTCTCTCTCTCTCTCTCTCTCTCTCTCTCTCTCTCTCTCTCTCTCTCTCTCTCTCTCTCTCTCTCTCTCTCTCTCTCTCTCTCTCTCTCTCTCTCTCTCTCTTCTCTCTCTCTCTCTCTCTCTCTCTCTCTCTCTCTCTCTCTCTCTCTCTCTCCCTTCAACTCCTCTCTCTCTCTCTCTCTCTCTCTCTCTCTCTCTCTCTCTCTCTCCCTGTGTTCTCAAGTGCAGAAGAATACATGATCTGTCTGCACTCTTCCCCTTCAACTCCTCTCTATGGAAATTACTTCTCAACGTGCTTAGTTATGTACATGTGTGTATGATTTCTTATGTGTGTGTGTTTGTGTGTATTTCTCTCTTCTTCCCTAGCCACACCACATCAGTACTCAGTCATTGTCACTGTGCTCTGTGTGGCCCCTATTGCACACCGTACCTCTGTCTCTCTTTGTGACGGCAGCAGTCTGATTGACAGCATCTTTTGTCCCGTCCTTATCTCTGGTTGCCTGAACATCTGTAGTGTAGTTAGCTAGCAGCGCTACTGAGACAGAGGGCTGGGAACCTAGCGGGGTCCCCAGAGACCCACGGCGTCTAAGCCTGGGAGAGAGACGCGACACAGTCCACACACACACACACGACACACACACACTATTCCACGATCCTCACAAGAAGCGGTATTGTGGAACTAGCGCTTAATGACTAGCTCTGGAGAGAGAACGGAGAGCTTCAACAATGATGATATAATTCATTATGCATTAAACAAGCACTCCAGTCTGTGACATTTTAAAGAGCTCTTAAACGTTTTATAACACTGGGAAATCTGGTTTTAATAAGGGCCCGCTCTCGAATGTTAACAGAAGGAGTTTTCTATTCCAGCAGGGAAGGGAAGGGAAAGGAAAGGAGTGTGCTAGCTAACCAAGCCAGCACAGACAGCTTTTACCCATTAACATACAGCAGTAGCAGAGTGTAAATTCAGCCCAGATACACACACACCACACCACACACACTGGGGCCAGAGCACGATAGGCACACAGGCACGCTTATACACTGCAGCCAGATATACTGTAAAGAGCCAGATTGGAGAAGATGTGTTTTAGTGGTTGAGAAATGGGTAGGCCTTCTGCAAAGAGGCTGTGGAACATATAGTGCACATTGTATTTAAATACAATCGCGTGCATGCTTGCCGTGTGCATGCTTGCCGTGTGCTTGCTTGCGTGCCTGCTCGCAGGCTTGTGTGTGTTGGTATGTGTGTGTCTGCTAGCTTGTGTTACGAAAGTGAACAGGAAGGGTGAGGTACTCATTTTGAACTCTAATGGTGAGATGAGCACAGTGAACGAGGACAACACTTAACCTGCTTTCAACTCTCTTTCCCTTCCCCCCCCCCTTCCCCCCTCTCTCTCTCACACTCTCTTTCTCTCCCTCTCTCTCTCTCTCTCTCTCTCTCTCTCCCTCTCTCTCTCTCTCTCTCTCTCTCTCCCTCCCTCTCTCTCCCTCTCTCTCTCTCTCTCTCTCTCTCTCTCTCTCTCTCTCTCTCTCTCTCTCTCCCCTCTCCCTCTCTCTCTCTCTCTCTCTCTCTCTCTCTCTCTCTCTCTCTCTCTCTCTCTCTCTCTCTCTCTCTCTCTCTCTCCCTCTCTCCCCCCACCCTCCCTCTCTCTCTCTCTCTCTCTCTCTCTCTCTCTCTCTCTCTCTCTCTCTCTCTCTCTCTCTCTCTCTCTCTCTCTCTCTCTCTCTCTCTCTCTCTCTCTCTCTCTCTCTCTCTCCTCTCTCTCTCTCTCTCTCTCTCTCTCTCTCTCCCCCCCTCCCTCTCTCTCTCTCTCTCTCTCTCTCTCTCTCTCTCTCTCTCTCTCTCTCTCTCTCTCTCTCTCTCTCTCTCCCTCTCTCTCTCTCTCTCTCTCTCTCTCTCTCTCTCTCTCTCTCTCTCTCTCTCTCTCTCTCTCAATTCAATTCAATTCAATTCAATTCAAGGGCTTCATTCTCATGGGAAACATATGTTCAATTCAATTCAATTCAAGACAACATACAAAGTGAATCATTGGCATGAAAAACAACAAAAATATGTAAACATTACACCAAAGCAAAAACAGTAGACAACATACAAAGTGACAAAGTTAACAATGTACAAATGGTTAAAAGACACAAGATAAAATAAATAAGCATAAATATGGGTTGTATTTACAATGGTGTTTGTTCTTCACTGGTTGCCCTTTTCTCGTGGCAACAGGTCACAAATCTTGCTGCTGTGATGTCACACTGTGGAATTTCACCCAGTAGATATGGGAGTTTTTCAAAATTGGATTTGTTTTCAAATTCTTTGTGGATCTGTGTAATCTGAGGGAAATATGTCTCTCTAATATGGTCATACATTGGGCAGGAGGTTAGGAAGTGCAGCTCAGTTTCCACCTCATTTTGTGGGCAGTGAGCACATAGTCAAAGCTTTCCTTAATTTTGGGTCAGTCACAGTGGGCAGGTATTCTGCCGCTGTGTACTCTCTGTGTAGGGCCAAATAGCATTCTAGTTTGCTCTGTTTCTTTGTTAATTCTTTCCAATGTGTTAAGTAATTATCTTTTTGTTTTCTCATGATTTGGTTGGGTCTAATTGTGCTGTTGTCCTGGGGCTCTGTAGGGTGTGTTTGTGTTTGTGAACAGAGCCCCAGGACCAGCTTGCTTAGGGG